>NC_092248.1:1970764-2143264 GCF_036320965.1 Panulirus ornatus | reverse complement strand
CGTCCCTCGGTCGCAGTTCGGCCACCACAACTGCATGGAGACCACCTGATTTTGCCCCCAAAGTTAAACTCTCACACGCTCCAACTTTATATATATGTTGTGAAATTAGTGACCTGTACAGATCATCACTCCCAAAGACTGGGCCACATGTGTAAACATTCATTTCATAATCATGTCCTCTCTTAGTTACTGAAAAAAAATCATCCTATGTTTGTCGACTGTAAATAGTTCGTTTTGATATGTATGATTCAAAGCATTATTCTTCATCGTCTGTAGATGGACGAGTGAGTCATCCTGTGGTATTCTTTCCTCACTATGTCACCTGTAATGGAATCAAAAGGCCCCACAGTTCCTGGACCTTTCGTGCACTCTGTACCCTTTCTCTTGCGCCACCGCCCATAGGATATGAGTGGGAGTGCCCACTGACTTCGCCACTCACGTGGCAAAAAAAAATATAATACAAGATCAAGCCATCCAATTCGTACAGACCGCTATTACATGAACTATCAATAGCCAGAAGGCCCTAGTTAATAAGCCAGAAGCACATCAGTAACCAGAAGCCTAGTTAATAATAGCCAGAAGCACACCAATAGCCAGAAGCCTAGTCAATAATAGCCGGAAGCACATCAATAGCCAGAGGCCTAGTAAATAATAGCCAGAAGCCTAGTTAATAATAGCCAGAGGCACATCAATAGCCAGAGGTCTAGTCAATAATAGCCGGAAGCACAACAATAGCCAGAAGCCTAGTAAATAATAGCCAGAAGCCTAGTCAGTAATAGCCAGAAGCACATCAATGATAGCCAGAAGCCTAGTAAATAATAGCCAGAAGCCTAGTCAGTAATAGCCAGAAGCACATCAATGATAGCCAGAAGCCTAGTAAATAATAGCCAGAAGCCTAGTCAGTAATAGCCAGAAGCACATCAATGATAGCCAGAAGCCTAGTCATTAAATGCCAGAGGTCTAGTCAATAATAGCCGGAAGCACATCAATAGCCAGAGGTCTAGTCAATAATAGCCAGAAGCGTAGTCATGTAACCAAAATTACTGTTTTGAGTGAACGCTTAATATGCCTCATTCCATTTTTATGGCTCCACTATAATGTTGTGTGTATTTTCTCAGCATATATATATATATATATATATATATATATATATATATATATATATATATATATATATATATATATATATATATATATATATATATATATATACGAACAAAGTGCGTATGA
Organism: Panulirus ornatus; assembly: GCF_036320965.1. Classification (NCBI taxonomy): domain Eukaryota; kingdom Metazoa; phylum Arthropoda; class Malacostraca; order Decapoda; family Palinuridae; genus Panulirus; species Panulirus ornatus. The sequence continues at coordinate 2,142,034 of NC_092248.1, read as the reverse complement.
AGTCGCACCTTCATAGAACATACAAACCTCCAACAGCCAGGATCGAACCCGGGACCCTTGTGCAACAGCCAGGATCGAACCCGGGACCCCTTGTGCAACAGGCGGGAGCATCTGGAAGCACTTAATCCCAGCAAACGTCATTCATTATCATATGTGAAATGGTTCTGTGTGTTTTTGTGTGTGTGCGTCCTTAACTCTTTACTGTCACATGTGCTTTTTACCTCCGTAATCATCGTACCCCAGGGATGAAAGTCATCGCGTCCTTAGCATCAAGTTACAATGCTGAAAGTATTTGGTAAAGGGATGATATATTGGGTAAAGGGATGATATATTGGATAAAGGGATGATATATTGGGTAAAAGATAATATATTGTTCGTCCTGTTATCTGCAACAGAGAGAGGGAGGGAGGTGGAGGAGGGCTGGTGGTGTCTGTCAGTTCTCGAACTCTGGATGCTATCGTACTGATGGTGCTAGATTATCGTACTGATGGTGTTAGATTATCGTACTGATGGTGTTAGATTATCGTACTGATGGTGTTAGATTATCGTACTGATGGTGTTAGATTATCGTACTGATGGTGTTAGATTATCGTACTGATGGTGTTAGATTACCGTACTGATGGTGTTAGATTATCGTACTGATGGTGTTAGATTACCGTACTGATGGTGTTAGATTATCGTACTGATGGTGTTAGGTTATCGTACTGATGGTGTTAGATTATCGTACTGATGGTGTTAGATTATCGTACTGATGGTGTTAGGTTATCGTACTGGCCTCAAGTTATCACATTTAAAGTGTTGCAGTTATCCTTATTTGGTACGTTATCAATGGACGGATAATGAAGCGTTATCATAATTGATTTGATGGGGAGTATAGTTATCATATGTGATCTGATGGGGCGTATAGTTATCAGTTATGATAACTGTGCCGAAGCCATTTCGTTCTCGCCACACACACACAGATCCAGCACTCGTAAATGACTTTATCGTAGCAGTAAACATATAGGATTATCCTGCCTGTATAGCCAAGACTCTTCACTCGTTGGATCGCGTTATCTTGAGCCGGGAGTCTAGTTTCCATAATAAGTGTCAAGTTCCTATACCAATATTATCTTTCTTCGTTGTCAAGGTATCGTATGTAAAGGATTGTTATCGTGCACGCTAAATGGACCTGTCATGCACAATGTGTTATTTGATCATGTTCATGCAGATTAACTAACGGATTAAAGGTCTCAGATTTAAGGTTTTTTTTATTCTATTATCATGGGATATTAATCATACTTAATTTAGTTACGTGGTGTTCAAGAAGGCACATCAACATACTGAAAGAATCAAATGATCTTATTATTTTCTGATAGCCATCGTACGAGAGCAAAAACCTCATTGTTCCCGTAATATAAGTTGTCGTACTTTAAGTGTCGAATTGTCGTACTCAAGGAGTCAGTCATTTTGCTGTCCTGCAGAATTCTGAAATCTCTGGTTTTTCTCGATATGTTAAAAACCCGATAAATGATAATATTCACACAACACAGGCATGAACAGTAGAAGAGACCTATTTATCGACGAACGGGCAGATAACAGTGGCTGGCTTAAACTGTATTTATGTAAACAGAATAGCGTTTCGTTCGAAACCAGAGAGTGGCCAGCGAAAATCGTTTTAATCTCTCTCAGTAGAAGGACAGTGTAGCTCCAACTGGGCCAAAACGATCGGAAACAAACTCCACGATGTATATATATATATATATATATATATATATATATATATATATATATATATATATATATATATATATATATATATATATATCTTTTCATTCTTTTATACTATTCGCCATTTCCCGCGTTAGCAAGGTAGCGTTAAGAACAGAGGACTGGGCCTCTGAGGGAATAGCCTCACCTGGCCTCGTTCTCTGTTCCTTCTTTTGGAAAATTAAAAAAAAAAAACGAGAGGGGAGGATTTCCAGCACCCCGGTCCCTCCCCTTTTAGTCGCCTTCTACGACACGCAGGGAATACGTGGGAAGTATTCTTTCTCCCCTATATATATATATATATATATATATATATATATATATATATATATATTCATTCATTCCCTCTCTTTCCCAAGATGAGTTTAAATTATCGCATTCACGAGTTTAGAGAAAGAATCATTAACTTTACGTGGAGGATGATAAAGATTATTATCATCACAGTAATTATAATTTACGCCTCCGAAGATCACCGAAAGAAAACATACGATGAGGTTTTTGCTTTGGTGTGTGTGTGCGTGTGTGTGGGTGGGTGTGGGTGTGGGTGTGGGTGTGGGAGAGGGTAGAGAGAGAGAGAGAGAGAGAGAGAGAGAGAGAGAGAGAGAGAGAGAGAGAGAGAGAGAGAGAGAGAGAGAGAGAGCTGCCCCTAGCCGCCCGCCCCCTCGCCCAGCCTCTCCCTCCCTCCCTCTTGCGTCAACCAAACCATAACAAACACAGGCCACGTCACACACGCCCTCTGTTGACATTTCTCTAAGGTTAACCTCACACTCGGGGCCAGTAGGCGGACAGAGAAATAGACTCCCCAGGTTTATTTTATAACGATCATTATTTTCTGGTTTCTAATGTGTTCTTTTTTTTTTTTTTGATTAGTGTAGGGAGGTATAGAGGGATGGGAAAGGGATGGGATGGTTAATCTAAGGATTGGTAGGGTTAAGGGATTGGTTTCTAATGTGTTCTTTTTTCTGATTAATGTAGGGAGGTATAGAGGGATGGGAAAGGGATGGATGGTTAATGTAGGGATTGGTAGGGTTAAAGGATAGTGTGCTGGGATAGGCGAGTTATAGGGAGTGGAAGAGGTTGTGTATATATATATGGGATGGGTTGGGTGTTTAGGGAGGCGGTTGGGATCTCATGGGATGGGCGATCTAGGAGAGAGAGAGGTTGCGGGTGAGGGTGTGTGTGTGTGTGTGGGAGGGGAAAGGGGGAAGGATGTAGGAAGGAGATGGGGTTGGGGGGAGTGTGGCGGTGGCGGAGGGGGGGGGGGAGTTGATGGTAAATGACGGTCAGCTGGCGACACCCACCACCCACACGCCCACCACCCACACGCCCACCACCCACACGCCCACCAACTACACGCCCATCAGCTACACGCCCACCAGATACACACCAAACACCCATACACCTACCACCCACACGCCCACTACTCATACGTTACACGCCCACCACCCACACACCTACAACCCATACACCCACAAACCAAATACCCACCACCCACACGCCCACCATCCACACGTCCACCAGCCACACGTCCAACAGCCACACACCTACCACCCACACACCTACCTCCCATACACCTACCTCCCACACGCCCACCTCCCACACGCCCACCACCCACACACCCACCACCCACACTTCCACCACCCACACGCCCACCACCCACACACCCACCACCGCCCGTACACGCACCACCCACGTTCACATCTGAATACCCACCTGCCGTGTGTTCTCATGTATACACATCAAACATACGAGTATACATGGGTAAAAGACGGGGCAACACGAGTGTAAGAAAATAGAAAAAAGAAAATATTCCCCGGAATACAGAATACTGAAATAGATTCAGTGGAAATGACAAGGCGTGTACAAACCCAGCTCGTGCCACGACCCACACGACACAGAGGGAGTGAGCAGACACCTTTGTTGAGCCACTGGCGCTGTATAGAAATGTCCCACTGCAAGTGTCCCAGTGGGACGTAAAGGGACCCAATGCAGCTGCAGTAGCCACAAGAGACGACCCGGGTCTTTCCCTGGACGACAGGACTATATGCCAAACGCACCACACCTGTGGACGCTGGAGAAGATGATTATTACACGAAAGTGCACTTGGGAACTTATAGTGCTTCATTTTCCCCGTGGACTCATAGGAATATATATATATATATATATATATATATATATATATATATATATATATATGCCCTTACAGTGCACTTGATATTGGAGGCGAACATCCAAACTGAGGTCAGAGAAAGGATGCTCAAATCAAATGACAGCTCCATGGCTGGAAGGCGGAACAGACAACACATGTTCGGGCCTTCTTAATGTGGGCGGGGGTGACAAATGGGGTCCCTCATGGTTCACCACCAGGACCACTACCATTGATGATCAACATGAATGATCTATCACCACTTAGCTTCACGCCTGAATGTGTTCTGCAGTCGATGCTCAGAAAATCATATCAGAAACACGAGGCAACAGGAGGCTTTGAACCACTGCACAGAGACTAGGACGAGATGCAGTGGTGGGGTGGGTCGGTCGTGTAGATGGCTTACGACCTTCTGCGTAGGAAGGTGCAGACCAAACACGGGGTAACAGACCTGGGCGAAATAGATCATGAGAGGACGCACGCACTGCGGGGTTGTGGGGAGACGTAGGTCAGACAACACGACGAACTTGTTGCCATAACAGCGTGTGTGAAGGATCATGAAGAAGGAGGCAGTGCCAGTCTCTCAGGGTTGAGACAGACAGGTTTTCGTGGATGGTAGGATGGTTTGAGAGATGTCCACAACGTGCAGAAGGATCGTCCTATGTCCGGAATATGTCGCTGCAATCTTGGGGTCTCCCTCCTCCTCCTCCCTCACAGTCGAAGAGCCGACATGGAACGGCTGGGTGAAGATGGTGTCTGAAGGAATGCGACGAGAATGGCACAAGACCAGAGTTGGAATGAAGCAGGAGGAGAGGAAGGAACCCCTTCTCCGTCTGCCAGCTATGGAAGAAAGAAGAGTAGAGGGAGATTCGGTCACGACAAGTACAGATCTTAGAGGCCGTGTCGACGGTGACATAGAAACAGGTCTTTGAAGCCAGAGGAAAGTCCAGATAACCAGAGGGCCGAACGGGAAGTCAGAGCTGAACAGAGGGATGGCTGGAAAACATCTCCCCAGCAACAGACATGTAGACCCCCTGGAACAATCCAAGATGGAAGGAAGTCGATGCAACAACCGCTGGAAAACTGAAGAAGAAGAAGAAGAAGAAGAAGAAGAAGAAGAAGAAGAAGAAGAAGACCTGGACACCGTAGCCAAGATGAGTGCGGGGTTCCACAAGTGTACGAACCGTACTCTCCTTAAGTGCAAGTTGGGTAAGATGACATACTAACTGTATGCGACGGTTGGAGGGTAAGATACGACATTGGTCTCGCCACCATCATATCCTGTCGCCTGAGAGTCCTCGTTCCTCAGTGGCAATGCAGCTCTGCAACCACAGCGAACACACAGACACACACACACACACACACACACACACACACACACACACACACACACACACACACACACAAATGTTCCCATGTTGGCCGACTTGGTGCGAATCCCGAGCGCACCCGGTTTGCCCACAGTCAATCTAGCTGTTCATCCTCCCCTCGCGAGAACACTTCGCAGATAGAGCAATATATGGAGGGGATTTCAAATATATAGAGAGAAAGACTAGGAGACCTGTATGGCTCAGGACGACACAAGGTCTTAGTGTACACACACACACACACACACACACACACACACACAGGAGACGTCCCCACATCAGCACGTCACTACGCACACTAGAATTCGCGGGAGGTGGGTGGGGGTATGATGGCATAGTGAGAACGCCATACATAACACAACGCCTGGATACATTGGTCATGTCACACTGGAATTAGGTTGACCTCGTACGTGAAGAAGCCCAGAGATCTGATGATCCACCACGAATGGTTTAGAGGCCGGAGATTCGTCTCCCACCGAGGAGAGAAGAGTCAGTAGTGACTCGATCACATACTTGAAAGTTTCATGTCGACAGTAAACAGAATTTCCAAAGATGCAAATGCGAGGTAACCAAATACCAATAAGATGATATTCAAGCACGAAATTTGCTTGAAAAGATGTGAAGAAATGTCTCTATTGCATAAGAGTAATGATGAGACATGGTTTTGACTGTACCTGGCGCTGCCTTTCCCACAGGGGAAACGGCGAAGAAGAAAGGGGTGAAAGAAAACGGAGAAATAAGCCAGGTGTGGAGATGTATGTGTGAGAGACACCGACCTTGTCCCCGACCTGTTGGTATCTCACGAGCACTGTGAAGGAGACGAACTGTCAGCTGGCAAATATGAGACTCACGTTCAATCACACTGAATGTGGAACATGTAGGAGGAAATGTTCATAAGAAACTGTTCATACACTACGTGTGAGGACAACGTTCAACCATATTGAAGGAGGAAATGTTCATAAGAAACTGTTCATATACTACGTGTGAGGACAACGATGAACAACACTGAAGGAGGAAATGTTCATAAGAAACTGTTCATACACTACGTGTGAGGACAACGATGAACAACACTGAAGGAGGAAATGTTCATATGAAACTGTTCATATATCACGTGTGAGGACAATAGCACAAGGTGTACAGGGATAAATGCTTCACGGGTCTGGTCGCTGCACTTCGTGAGACACAAAGAGCTGGTAGAGGAAGTGTGGAGGAGGAATACACACAGGGTGGTGCCAGAATTAAGAGAAATGACCAACAGGGAGAATTCTATGAGGCCTTCAATGTGTCCACGATGGAAGAGAAAAGAGTAAAGGGTGACTTGATCAATACAACAGCCATAGGAGACAACATGAAATGTAGCAGATCAAACAGGTAGGATAAAGTGGACATGGACTGGGAGGTTGTGGACCTGCAGACACAAGGTTAAAAGGCTATTCGATAGGAGAGGTGTGTAGTTAAGATGGGCAGGGGCCACATGAGCGTGGAAATATGGACAAATAAAGGATTGAAATTACACACAGAAACACACACACACACACACACACACACACACACACAGATACCCAGATACACAGACAGACAGACAGACAGAGAGACATATAAACATATTGAGAGACACAGACAGACAGAGAGACAGATAGACAGACTGAGAGACACAGACACACACACACACACACACACACACACACACACACACACACACACACAGATACATAGATAGACAGAGAGACAGATAGACAGACTGAGAGACACAGACAGACAGACACACACACACACACACACACACACACACACACACACACACACAGATACATAGATAGACAGAGAGACAGATAGACAGACTGAGAGACACAGACAGACAGACAGACACACACACACACACACACAAACACACGTTCCTACATACGTGTACATAACTACACTACTTCTGGTGTCCCTTCTCTTGTTAGACCCTGCTTGTGTCCTGGTGTTCTGTCTACTCTGTCTACTTCACGTTTCTACTGTCTCATTCCCGTGGGGGGGGGGGGGGTAGGGTCTACCGTCTTCCCGTCCTCATTTGCCCTCCTCCCGCTTGCCTCATTGGGGGGGGGGCTGTGTGTGTGTGTGTGTGTGTGTGTGTGTATGTGTGTGTGTGTGTGTGTGTGTGTGTCTGTGTCTCTCAGTCTGTCTATCTGTCTCTCTGTCTGTCTGTGTCTCTCAATATGTTTATATGTCTCTGTCTGTCTGTCTGTCTGTCTGTGTATGTGTGTGTGTGTGTGTGTGTGTGTGTGTGTGTGTGTGTGTGTGTGTGTCCCTCTTCTCAACTGATCCGTCAACCGGTTGTCGATCAGGTTGCAGCATGTCGACACCCGCGGATGTCGAAGCTGTTTCACAACGCTTTCCTGCAGGAGAGAGGGAGAGAGAGAGAGAGAGAGAGAGAGAGAGAGAGAGAGAGAGAGAGAGAGAGAGAGAGAGAGAGAGAGAGAGAGAGAGGCGATGCCCCCAGCCAAGAGAGAGAGATAGATAGAGAGAGAGAGAGAGAGAGATAGATAGATAGATAGATAGAGAGAGAGAGATAGAGAGATAGATAGATAGATAGATAGAGAGAGAGAGAGAGAGAGAGAGAGAGAGAGAGAGAGAGAGAGAGAGAGAGAGAGAGAGAGAGAGAGAGAGAGAGTACTGGACCTCCCCTCCGTCGACAGGTTTGGTTGCCACCCTCCCGACGTCAACATTACGTAAACAACCCCCCATCCCCCCCACCCCTCCTCCCCACAACAACAAACAACAAACAACAACAACAACACGAGCATTAGTCACGACGGGGAGGCGCGTGAGAGCGACGCGTCGCGCGCGCGCCGTCCTCCGCCATATTACAAAAGCAGCTCAATGTGTTTTTCAGATCATGAAAGGAGGACAACATCATCAATGTGTGACGTCACGCGCCTCCCATGTCGTTCAGAAATGGTTCCGGGTCGTCTCCCCAGAGCCAATCACAGCTTAGTATTGTTGGGTACTGGTGACGTCACCTATGTCTGACGGGATTGGTTCCGGGTCGTCTCCCCAGAGCCAATTACAGCTTAGTATTGTTGGGTACTGGTGATATCACCTTCTATGCCTTTCGGGATTGGTTCCTGGTCGTCTCCCCAGAGCCAATCACAGCTTAGTATTGTTGAGTACTGGTGACGTCACTTATGTCTCACGGGAATGGTTCCGGGTCGTCTCCCCAGAGCCAATCACAGCTTGGTATTGTTGGGTACTGATGACGTCACATTCTATGTCTCACGGGAATGGTTCTTGGTCGCCTGCGTATAGCCAATAGCAAGTTAGCATTATGAAACGCTGGTGACGTCACATTCTATGTCGTATAGTAATGGTTCCTTGTCGCCTCTGTATAGCCAATCATAATTTCGCATTGTCGGGTACTGGTGACGTCACTTTCTATGTCTCACAGACATGGTTCCTGGTCGCCTGCTTATAGCCAGTCACAGCTTAGCATTATGAAACACCGGTGACGTCACTTTTACTGTCGCGCAGGAATGGTCCCTGGTCGCCTGCCTATAGCCAATCACATCATAGGACTATCAAATACTGGTGACGTCACTTCTTACGTCATCCAGGAATGGGATCCGGGTCACCTGCGTGTGGCCAATCAAAGCTCGTCGTCTTAACATAAGTGACGTCACTCCACTCATTCATTTTCTGCGCATGTGAACGTGAGTTACGGAGGAATGAGGTCACTCATGAGTAAGAAATGGAGGCGAGTGAGTAAGTTTTCCGTAGCTGCGTCGCCTCCGTGACTCACGTCTTACTCATCTTGGTTTATATGGGCTGGGGAAGGGGGAGAGAGAGGGTATGTGACGCCATCTTGGTATGAACCACGTCTACGTCATAGCAGTTTGAGCGCGAAAACACGACCAGTACGACCCTTTGAGGCACGACAGGTACGACCCTTGAACACGATGGTACGACCCTTGAGCACGTCAGCACGACCCTTGAACACGACGGTACGACCCTAGAGCATGACGGTACGACCCTTGAGCACGACCAGTACGACCCTTGAGCACGACGGTACGACCCTTGAGCACGACCAGTACGACCCTTGAGCACGATGGTACGACCCTTGAGCACGACCAGTACGACCCTTGAGCACGACCAGTACGACCCTTGAGCACGACGGTACGACCCTTGAGCACGACGGTACGACCATTTAGTACGACGGTATGACCCTTGGGCACGACGGTACGACCCTTGAGTACGACGGTATGACCCTTGAGCACGACGGTACGACCCTTGGGCACGACGGCATGACCCTTGAGCACGACGGTACGACCCTTGAGCACGACGGTACGACCCTTAAGCACGACGGTATGACCCTTGAGCACGATGGTACGACCCTTGAGCACGACGGTACGACCCTTGAGCACGACGGTACGACCCTTGAGCACGACGGTACGACCCTTGAGTACGACCAGTACGACCCTTGAGCACGACGGTACGACCCTTGAGCACGACGATACGACCCTTGAGTACGACCAGTGCGACCTTTGAGCATGACGGTACGACCCTTGAGCACGACGGTACGACCCTTGAGCACGACGGTACGACAATTGAGCACGACCAGTACGACCCTTGAGCACGACGGTACGACCCTTAATCACGACCAGTACGACCCTTGAGCACGATGATACGACCCTTGAGTACGACGGTACGACCCCTCACAGATGCCTGTAAAGGTCGAGACGTGACCTTTGACCCCCGTGAGGTCACTGACCCAGGTCACGTTGGCATCTGTCTATCCTCCTCCTTAAAGACAAGATTACTGTATTTACTGTATTAACTGTATTAACTGTATTTACTGTATTAACTGTATTAACTGTATCTACTGTATTTACTGTATTAACTGTATTTACTGTATTAACTGTATTAACTGTATTTACTGTATTAACTGTATTAACTGTATCTACTGTATTTACTGTATTAACTGTATTTGCTGTATTAACCGTATTTACTGTATTACTTTAGCTTTATAATGGTCTCAAGCAGACTAGAGAGTCCCTCACCAAAACCTTGTGTTGTGATATAATAATAGTAGTGATCATGATGATAATGATAAAAATAATGATAATGATTACTACTATTATTACTACTACTACTACTACTACTGCTGCTTCTACTACTACTACTACTACTACTACTACTACTACTACTGCTGCTTCTACTACTACTACTACTACTACTACTAATAATAATAATAATAATAATAATAATAATAATAATAATAATAATATAATAATAATAATAATAATAATAATAATAATAATAATAATAATAATAATAATAATAATAATGATAATGATAATAAATATAATAATAACAGTAATAATAATAATAATGATAATAATAATAATAATAATAATAGTAAAAAAAATAATAATAATAATAATAATAAGTGCGAGGGTTAGGGAAAATGATTTGGTAAACAGAGAAGAGGTAGTAAAAGCTTTGCGGAAGATGAAAGCCGGCAAGGCAGCAGGTTTGGATGGTATTGCAGTGGAAGTTATTATAAAAAGGGGTGACTGTATTGTAGACTGGTTGGTAAGGTTATTTAATGTATGTATGACTCATGGTGAGGTGCCTGAGGATTGGCGGAATGCGTGCATAATGCCATTGAACAAAGGCAAAGGGGATAAGAGTGAGTGCTCAAATTACAGAGGTATAAGTTTGTTGAGTATTCCTGGCAAATTATATGGGAGGGTATTGATTGAGAGGGTGAAGGCATGTACAGAGCATCAGATTGGGGAAGAGCAGTGTGGTTTCAGAAGTGGTAGAGGATGTGTGGATCAGGTGTTTGCTTTGAAGAATGTATGTGAGAAATACTTAGAAAAGCAAATGGATTTGTATGTAGCATTTATGGATCTGGAGAAGGCATATGATAGAGTTGACAGAGATGCTCTGTGGAAGGTATTAAGAATATATGGTGTAGGAGGCAAGTTGTGAGAAGCAGTGAAAAGTTTTTATCGAGGATGTAAGGCATGTGCATGTGTAGTAAGAGAGGAAAGTGATTGGTTCTCAGTGAATGTAGGTTTGCGGCAGGGGTGTGTGATGTCTCCATGGTTGTTTAATTTGTTTATGGATGGGGTTGTTAGGGGGGTGAATGCAAGAGTTTTGGAAAGAGGAGCAATTATGAAGTCTGTTGGGGATGAGAGAGCTTGGGAAGTGAGTCAGTTGTTGTTCGCTGATGATACAGCGCTGGTGGCTGATTCATGTGAGAAACTGCAGAAGCTGGTGACTGAGTTTGGTAAAGTGTGTGAAAGAAGAAAGTTAAGAGAAAATGTGAATAAGAGCAAGGTAATTAGGTACAGTAGGGGTGAGGGTCAAGTCAATTGGGAGGTAAGTTTGAATGGAGAAAAACTGGAGGAAGTAAAGTGTTTTAGATATCTGGGAGTGGATCTGGCAGCGGATGGAACCATGGAAGCGGAAGTGGATCATAGGGTGGGGGAGGGGGCGAAAATCCTGGGAGCCTTGAAGAATGTGTGGAAGTCGAGAACATTATCTCGGAAAGCAAAAATGGGTATGTTTGAAGGAATAGTGGTTCCAACAATGTTGTATGGTTGCGAGGCGTGGGCTATGGATAGAGTTGTGCGCAGGAGGATGGATGTGCTGGAAATGAGATGTTTGAGGACAATGTGTGGTGTGAGGTGGTTTGATCGAGTAAGCAACGTAAGGGTAAGAGAGATGTGTGGAAATAAAAAGAGCGTGGTTGAGAGAGCAGAAGAGGGTGTTTTGAAATGGTTTGGGCACATGGAGAGAATGAGTGAGGAAAGATTGACCAAGAGGATATATGTGTCGGAGGTGGAGGGAACGAGAAGTGGGAGACCAAATTGGAGGTGGAAAGATGGAGCGAAAAAGATTTTGTGTGAACGGGGCCTGAACATGCAGGAGGGTGAAAGGAGGGCAAGGAATAGAGTGAATTGGATCGATGTGGTATACCGGGGTTGACGTGCTATCAGTGGATTGAATCAGGGCATGTGAAGCGCCTGGGGTAAACCATGGAAAGCTGTGTAGGTATGTATATTTGCGTGTGTGGACGTATGTATATACATGTGTATGGGGGTGGGTTGGGCCATTTCTTTCGTCTGTTTCCTTGCGCTGCCTCGCAAACGCGGGAGACAGCGACAAAGCAAAAAAAAAAAAGAAAAAAAAATAATAATGATAATAATAATAATAATAATAATAATAATAATAATAATAATAATAATAATAACAATAATATAGTGAGACAGCCACAGTATGAGCCAGACCTGGTCGACCAACACACCACACACACACACACACACCACACACACCACACACACACATACACACACACACACACACACACACACCACACAGCTGTGGTTTAACTTTACCCTGAACACAGGATATTTCTCAGCCACGTAGTGAGGGGAGGGCGGAGGGGGGGCTTACGCCACCACCGGTAGTCTGATGGACCTGGCAGGTCACAAGTCATGGTGCCTCACTATTCCTTACAGGTCACAAGTCGTGGAGGCATCGTGGCCTTACAGGTCACAGGTAGCAGAGGCTTCGTGTCCTCACAGGTCACAGGTCGTGGAAGCTTCGTGGCCTTACAGGTCACAGGTAGTAGAGGCTTCGTGTCCTCACAGGTCACAGGTATTAGAGCCTCTATATTCTCTCAGGTCACAAACAATGAGGGTGTGTGACCTCACAGGTCACACAGCTGGTGGAGGTCAGCGTAACCATCTGGTCCTCACAGGTCACACAGCTGGTGGGGTCAGTGTAACCATCTGGTCCTCACAGGTCACACAGCTGGTGGGGGTCAGTGTAACCATCTGGTCCTCACAGGTCACACAGCTGGTGGGGGTCAGTGTAACCATCTGGTCCTCACAGGTCACACAGCTGGTGGGGCCAGTGTAACCATCTGGTCCTCACAGGTCACACAGCTGGTGGTGGAGATGGTTGGTGGATTGCTCTTACCAAAGAGAAAAACCAGCAGACATGCAAATCATGTGCCAAAAATTGGTTCAAATGTGAAATAGGACGAAATAGGGCGTTTATAAGAGAGGGTAATTAGTGAAAAGGGAAAGGACTTACAATAATGGGTAACTGGTAAAAAAAGGGGAGGAATGGGGCTTAAAATAGTAAGTAATGGGTAAAAAAAAAGTGAAGCAGTTTTGAAATAGTTGGTAATTGGCAAAAAATAAAAAGGGGTGTGTGTGAAAGGGGGGCAGGAGGGTATGAAATGGGTAATTGGTATGAAAAAAAATAAAAAATAGGGGCGAGTTGTTATGATACTGTGTGTTCGTTAGAGACAACAGAGGATGTTAGAAGGAGGCTTGGCGAGGCGGGAGATGAAGAAGGAGGGGAAGGAGGGTGGGGAGGGTGAAGGATACGTCAGCAGGTTACCACAGAACGTACGTACGTTCATGGCTGGCTGACAACGTACTACGTTCATGGCTGGCTGACAACGTACTACGTCCATGGCTGGCTGACAACGTACCACGTCCATGGCTGACAACAAGAAACTGGTGCTGCTCCTCCACCACCCAGAGCAGTTTAACAGAGGTGCTGTCCCAGCTGATGACTCCTAGTCTGCCAAGGTCTTCTCGTTGCCTCATATTTGCCCCGAGTTACTCACGCCCCCATACCTCACACTCACTCACTCTATTCCAATCTCACTCCTCCTCCCCTCCCTCAACTCACGCCCCCATACCTCACACTCACTCACTCTATTCCAATCTCACTCCTCCTCCCCTCCCTCAACTCACGCCCCCATACCTCACACTCACTCACTCACTCTATTCTAATCTCACTCCTCCCTTCCCTCCCCTCCCTCAACTCACGCCCCCATACCTCACACTAACTCAATCACTCACTCACTCTATTCCAATCTCACTCTTCCCTTCCCTCCCCTCCCTTAACTCACGCCCCCATACCTCACACTCACTCTATTCAATCTCACTCCTCTCCTCCCTTCCCTCCCCTCCCTCAACTCACGCCCCCATACCTCACACTCACTCACTCACTCACTCTATTCCAATCTCACTCCTCCCTTCCCCTTCCCTCCCTTGTTTCGTCTCCCATTTAAACCTATTTAAAATTCTCCTACTGATATCTCTCCCTGTAGATAATGTTCTTTCCTCTTAATTCATATTTGTCCTAGATATATATTTTTGTTTCGTGTTATCCTCATATGTCCCGACCATTTCAAATAAAAATGTCGCCACTCTTTTAAATGTCACTCCCACCCACACACACACACACACACACACACACACACACACACACACACATATGGTAACGCCAGCCATAGTTGCCAGAGGTCCACATCGTCTTCAACTTACTGATCATTTATTCTTCTCTACCTTCAATTATCAAGGCAGTAATAAATTCTTTAATAAAGTAGATATCGTAGAGCCATTCAAGCCTTTTCGTTAGAGGATGTGGCGAGATTCCGTCACTCGGGAATTCAACGATGCTCACGTCCGCGTTGCGTCACCGTCAACGTAAACAAAGTGGATTTGACGTCATGCGTTCTCAGCCAATCGCACGGCCCTCCTATCTGATCTCTCAGCTGACGTCATGAGTCATCCACCAATAAGACAAGAGGATATGAGATTCTCACGCTTACGTCAGTATTGGAACAGCCAATCAGGTGAAAGGTTACACACATGTGTGAAACCATATGTTCTCAGTTAATTCGGCGGCAGAATGTTTCAGATCTCACAAGCAACGACAAGCCCTGATGACCGAATCAAGGGGCGTTGGAGAAATACACGCGTGACGTCATTGACTAATGGCCAATAATATGCTGAGATACGCAAGCAATAACGCGCGTTAATGACGTATTACAGCGTGATTGGTTAAGGCTCGTGTCGACTCTTAGATCAAGTTTCTTTAGTTCTTGGAGTGAGAGAAAGCGGTCCATTATGAATATTTTTCAAGGAAATGTAAAAACCTCTTGTGAATGTGTATGTATGTGTGTATGAGTACGTCCTGCACATACGACTACATGTGTACATATGGGTGTATGTCCTCAGGACGTGTATGTGTGTGTGTGTGTGTGTGTGTGTATGACCACGTCTGACAGAAGCTGAAGATGATGATGGACCAGTTGCACGTACGTGTGTGTGTGTGTGTGTGTACGTACATCATGCACGCACGCCAGGCAACTCCTCCTACGTGAATGAATCATGACCCGGGCGCGTGGCCGGATGCTGGCGTCCCCCCCCCCCCCCCCCCCCCGTCACATGGGAGAGCCAGGAAGAACCATTAGGCCAGAAAACCATGGGGGGTGCGTGGGGGGGTGGTTCGTTCGGGGTCTTTAGGGTGTTGTTGTTTGTCTGTTTGTTTGTTTGTATGTGTCGTAGTCCCAGACTCAGGAGCGTCGTCGTTGCCAGCGAACGCCAGAGAGAGAGAGATTCGGTGTCAGTTTTCGTTACGACGAGTTCACGATGGTGTCTTCGTGTGTCTTACGTGGGGAAAGAAAGACCAGAGATGAAAGTTACGGAGGGGGAGAGACGTGGTCCAAACGTGGGCAGATGTTCCACAAGCAGGAAGGTTATGAAACACTGAATTAAACAACCGGCACATGTTGTGTATGCGATGATTATCAGCATATATATATATATAAATATATATATATATATATATATACGAATAAAGTGTATATGAACGCGCACCTTCATAGAACATACAAAGCTCCAACAGCCAGGATCGAACTTGGGACCCCTTGTGCAAGAGGCAGGCATGCTAACCGCTAGGCTAAGGGCCTGTATAATAGTATATAACTATTCGAAATACTAATTACTCGAATACCCTTCGTCTCACTATGGTGAGCAACGGGGTCTATCGGTTGTTTCCGAACAGAACACATAGCCAGCTGATAGCGTTTTACCAAACCTAACTGTACAACGCGGAGTTATATGAATACGAATAAAGTGTATATGAACGCGCACCTTCATAGAACATACAAAGCTCCAACGGTAAAACGCTATCAGCTGGCTATGTGTTCTGTTCGGAAACAACCGACAGACCCCGTTGCTCACCATAGTGAGACGAAGGGTATTCGAGTAATTAGTATTTCGAATAGTTGTTTCCTATTATATAGTCCCATAGCCTAGCGGTTAGCATGCCTGCCTCTAGCACAAGGGGTCCCAGGTTCGATCCTGACTGTTGGAGCTTTGTATGATATATATATATATATATATATATTTCTTTGAGTCCACGGGGAAAATGAAACACGATAAGTTCCCAAGTGCACTTTCGTGTAACAATCACATCATCAGGAGAGACACAAATGAGAAATATAGGTCAGGTGATATACATCGAAGAGACGAAGCTAGAACGCCATTTGGTAAACATGGACAGTCACATGTTTACCAAATGGCGTCCTAGCTTCGTCTCCTCGATGTATATCAAATGTCTTATATTTCTCTCTTGTGTCTCCCCTGATGATGTGTTTATTACACGAAAGTGCACTTGGGAACTTATCGTGTTTCATTTTCCCCGTGGACTCATAGGAATATCTTGATCACGCGCAAAATTGTGATCCTTTCCAACATATATATATATATATATATATATATATATATATATATATATATATATATATATATATATATATATATATGTATATATATATATATATTATTTATCTATTTATCTATTTTACTTTGTCGCTGTCTCTCGCGTTAGCGAGGTAGCGCAAGGAAACAGACGAAAGAATGGCCCAACCCACCCACATACACATGTATATACATACACGTCCCCACACGCACATATACATACCTATACATCTCAACATATACATACATATACACACTCGCAGACATATACATATATACACATGTACATAATTCATACTGTCTGCCCTCATTCATTTCCGTCGCCACCCCGCCACACATGAAATGACAACCTCCTCACCCCTCATGGGCGCGAGGTAGCGCTAGGAAAAGACAACAAAGGCCACCATATTCGTTCACACTCAAGTCTCTAGCTGTCATGTATAATGCACTGAAACAGTATATTATTTATGTACCACATAGCGTTCCTTGTAGCTCTGTTCCTGCAATCTGATATGCCAAGAGGAAGTGGTGGGTGGCGTGGAACCTTCTGTTTTACAGTCCTGTCTCCATATATAGTGTTGAGTAAGGAGAGGGGCCTTCTGCTTTACTCTCATCTCTCCATCTATGGTGGGTTTGTGGGGAGGGAGCCTTCTGCTTTACTCTCATCTCTCCATCTATGGTGGGTTTGTGGGGAGGGAGCCTTCTGCTTTACTCTCATCTCTCCATCTATGGTGGTTTGTTAGGAGCCTTTTGCTTTACTAATGTTTCCATCTATAGTGATGGATGGGGAAGAGCCTTCTGCATCACTTATGTCTCCATCTATAATGATGGATAGGGAGGAGCCTTCTGCTTTACTATCCTGTTTCCATCTATAGTGATGGATGGGGAGGAGCCTTCTGGCTTACTATCCTTTTTTCCATCTATGTTGGTTTGTGGGCAGGAGCCTTCTACTTTACTATCCTGTCTCCATCTATAGTGATGGATAGGGAAGGAGCTTTCTGCTTTATCATCCTGCCTCCATCTACACCGGTGGGGTGGAGTGAGGCCTTCTACTTTACTGTCTTGCCTCCATCTATATACTGCTGGGCTGGGAAGGAACCATCTGCTTTACCCCGCTGTCACACGCCATCACGCGTCTTGTCTGATCTATCTCTCCCATGCACTCCCGTGCTGGCAGTCGCGTCCAGGTCACGTTGTTTCACGTCCAGGACACGTTTTGCTTCTCGTCCAGGACACGTTGTTTCTCGTCCAGGACACGTTTTGTTTCTCGTCCAGGACACGTTACTTCTTGTCCAGGACACGTTGCTTCTCGTCCAAGACACATTGCTTCTCGTCCAGGACACGTTTTGTTTTTTGTCCAGGACACGTTACTTCTCGTCCAGGACACGTTGCTTCTCGTCCAGGACTCGTTGTTTCTCGTCCAGGACACGTTGTTTCTCGTCCAGGACGCGTTTCTCGTCTAGGACACGTTGGTTCTCTTCCAGGACACGTTGCTTCTCGTCCAGGACACGTCGTTTCTCGTCCAGGACACGTTGCTTCTCGTCCAGGACACGTTACTTCTCGTCCAGGACACATTGCTTCTCGTCCAGGACACGTTGCTTCTCGTCCAGGACACGTTTCTCGTCCAGGACATGTTACTTTTCTTCCAAGTCACATTGCTTTTCGTCCAGGACCCGTTGCTTCTCGTCCAGGACACGTTGCTTCTCGTCCGGGACACGTTGCTCCTCGTCCAGGACACGTTGCTTTTCGTCCAGGACACGTTTTGCTTCTCGTCCAGGACTCTTTTTGCTTCTCGTCCAGGACACGTTGCTTCTCGTCTAGGACACGTTACTTCTCGTCCAGGACACGTTGTTTCTCGTCCAGGACACGTTTTGCTTCTCGTCCAGGACACGTTGCTTCTCGTCCAGGACGCGTTTCTCGTCTAGGACACGTTGGTTCTCTTCCAGGTCACGTTGCTTCTCATTCAGGACACGTTCCTTCTCGTCCAGGACACGGTTTGCTTTTTGTCCAGGACACGTTTTGCTTCTCGTCCAGGACACGTTGCTTCTCGTCCAGGACGCGTTTCTCGTCTAGGACACGTTGGTTCTCTTCCAGGTCACGTTGCTTCTCATTCAGGACACGTTCCTTCTCGTCCAGGACACGTTTTGCTTCTCGTCCAGGACACGTTTTGCTGAGACGAGAACACACACAGCGAAGATCGGAAAAAAAAATCTATTCACTGGAGATGGGTCACTGATGACAGAGAGAGAGAGAGAGAGAGAGAGAGAGAGAGAGAGAGAGAGAGAGAGAGAGAGAGAGAGAGAGAGAGAGAGAGAGAGAGAGAGAGAGAGAGAGAGAGAGAAGTGATGGAACACTCACGGAATGGGAGAGAGTCACGGGTCATTGATGGAAGAGAAAAGGGACAGACCAATCATGGAAGAGAGTCGATGGATAAATGACGCAGGAAAAATAAATAAATAAATAAATCGAATAAAGTCTGTCTGAAATCTATTCTGTTGTACGCAATCCACACCAACTGAACATCACAAAGACATCTCAACCTTTCACATATCTAACGTTCTACGTCATTACGTAACGAAGAGGCGAAAAAAAACGGTATAAATCACATCCTCGAATACGTCATAACATGGGACTGTATTCTCCAATACGTCATAACACGGGACTGTATTCTCCAATACGTCATAACACGGGACTGTATTCTCCAATACGTCATAACACGGGACTGTATTCTCCAATACGTCATAACACAGGACTGTATTCTCCAATACGTCATAACACGGGACTGTATTCTCCAATACGTCATAACACAGGACTGTATTCTCCAATACGTCATAACACGGGACTGTATTCTCCAATACGTCATAACACAGGACTGTATTCTCCAATACGTCATAACACGGGACTGTATTCTCCAATACGTCATAACACGGGACTGTATTCTCCAATACGTCATAACACGGGACTATATTCCCTAATACATTATAACACGGGACTGTATTCTCCAATACGTCATAACACGGGACTGTATTCTCCAATACGTCATAACACGGGACTGTATTCTCCAATACGTCATAACACGGGACTGTATTCTCCAATACGTCATAACACGGGACTGTATTCTCCAATACGTCATAACACGGGACTGTATTCTCCAATACGTCATAACACGGGACTGTATTCTACAATACTGTAATCATGTAACTTCACTTCTGTATGGCAGAGAACTTCATTTCTGTATGGCAGAGAACTTCCCCTCTGTATGGGAGAGAACTTCACTTCTGTATGGAAGAGAACTTCACTTCTGTATGGGAGAGAACGTCACCTCTGTATGGGAGAACTTCACTTCTGTATGGGAGAGAACTTCACTTCTGTATGGCAGATAACTTCACTTCTGTATGGGAAAACTTCACTTCTGTATGGCAGAGAACTTCACTTCTGTATGACAGAGAACTTCACTTCTGTATGGCAGAGAACTTCACCTCTGTATGGCAGAGAACTTCACTTCTGTATGGAAGAGAACTTCACTTCTGTATGGGAGAACTTCACCTCTGTATGGGAGAGAACTTCAGCTCTGTATGGGAGAAAACTTCACTTCTGTATGGAAGAGAACTTCACTTCTGTATGGTAGAGAACTTTACTTCTGTGTGGCAGAGAACTTCACTTCTGTATGGGAGAGAACTATACTTCTGTATGGAAGAGAACTTCACTTCTGTATGGAAGTAAACTTCACTTCTGTATGGGAGAGAAATTCACTTCTGTAAGGGAGAGAACTTCACTTCTGTAAGGGAGAGAACTTCACTTGTGTATGGCAGAGAACTTCACATCTGTATGGCAGAGAATTTCACTTCTGTATGGCAGCGAACTTCACACCTATATGGAAGAACCTCACTTCTGTATGGGAGAGAACCTCGCTTCCGTAAGGAAGAGAACTTCACTTATGTATGGAAGAGAACTTTTCTGTATTCGAGAGAACTTCACTTCTGTATGGGAGAAAACTACACTTCTGTATGGAAGAGAACTTCACTTCTGTATGGCAGAGAACTTCACTTCTGTATGGCAGAGAGCTTCACTTCTGTATGGGAGAGAACTTCACTTCTGTATGGAAGAGAACTTCACTTCTGTATGGGAAGGAACGTCACCTCTAAATGGGAGAACTTCACATCTGTATGGGAGAGAACTTCACTTCTGTAAGGCAGATCACTTCTGTATGGGAGAGAACTTCACTTCTGTAAGGCAGATCACTTCTGTATGGGAGAACTTCACTTCTGTATGGAAGAGAACTTCACTTCTGTATGGGAGAGAAGTTCACTTCTGTATAGAAGAGAACTCCGCTTCTGTATGGTAGAGAACTTCACTTCTGTGTGGGAGAGAACTTCACTTCTGTATGGAAGAGAACTCCACTTCTGTATGGGAGAGAACTTCACTTCTGTATGGGAGAGAACTTCACTTATGTATGGAAGAGAACTTCACTTCTGTATGGGAGAGAACTCCACTTCTGTATGGGAGAGAACTCCACTTCTGTATGAGAGAGAACTTCACTTCTGTATGGAAGAGAACTCCACTTCTGTATGGTAGAGAACTTCACTTCTATATGGGAAAGACCTCCACCTCTGTATGGGAGAAAACTTCACTTCTTTATAGAAGAGAACTTCAACTCTGTATGGAAGATAACTTCACTTCTGTATGGGAGAGAAATTCACTTCTGTATGGAAGAGAACTTCACTTCTATACGGGAGAGAACTTCAACCTCTGTATGGGAGAAATTCACTTCTGTATGGGAGAAAACTTCACTTCTGTATGAAAGAGAACTTCACTTCTGTAAGGCAGAGAACGTCACTTCTGTATGGAAGAGAACTTCACTTCTGTATGGCAGAGAACTTCACATCTGTATTCGAGAGAACTTCACTTCTGTATTCGAGAGAACTTCACTTCTGTATGGAAGAGAACTTTACTTCTGTATGAGAGAGAACTTCACCTCTGTATGGGAGAGAACTTCACTTCTGTATGGGAGAGAACTTCACTTTCGTATGGGAGAGAACTTCACTTCTGTATGGCAGAGAACCTCACTTCTGTATTCGAGAGAACTTCACTTCTGTATTCGTGAGAACTTCACTTCTGTATGGGAGAGAACTTCACTTCTGTATGGGAGAGAACTTCACTTCTGTATGGGAGAGAACTTCACCTCTGTATGAGAGAGAACTTCACCTCTGTATGGAAGGGAACTTCACTTCTTTATGGGAGAGAACCTCACTTCTGTATGGGAGAGAACTTCACTTCTGTATGGGAGAGAACTTCACCTATGTATGGGAGAGAACTTCACCTCTGTATGAGAGAGAACTTCACTTCTGTATGGGAGAGAACTTCACTTCTGTATGGGAGAGAACTTCACTTCTGTATGGAAGAGAATTTCACTTCTGTATGAGAGAGAAGTTCACCTCTGTATGGGAGAGAAGTTCACTTCTTTGTGGAAGAGAACTTCACTTCTGTATGGGAGAGAACTTCACCTCTGTATGGGAGACAACCTCACTTCTTTATGGAAGAGAACTTCACTTTTGTATGGGAGAGACGTTCACCTCTGTATGGGAGAGAAGTTCACTTCTGTATGGGAGAGAACTTCACTTCTGTACGGGAGAGAACTTCACCTCTGTATGGGAGAGAACTTCACTTCTGTATGGGAGAGATCTTCCCTTCTGTATGGAAGAGAGCTTCACTTCTGTATGGGAGAGAACTTCACCTCTATACGGGACATAACTTCACCATCACGTCCATCCCAGTTACTTGTATGCATGACCCAATGACGTCATTGTCCCTTTGACAGATTGCATCTCACTTTACGTAAAGTAGACCATAACTTACACCTTAAGTAACCTAGTAACCTTATTAAAGACAAATAAGGTTGATCTGACAATGGACCAAGCCATTAAATACGACGTTGTTGACATTTCTTTAATAAAAATCACCTGATTAATCTTGATAATTAGGCACCTGATTAATCTTGATAATTAGGCACCTCATTAATCTTGATAATTAGGCACCTCATTAATCTTGATAATTAGGCATCTCATTGATCTTGATAATTAGGCACCTCATTGATCTTGATAATTAGGCACCTGATTAATCTTGATAATTAGGCACCTGATTAATCTTGATAATTAGGCACCTGATTAATCTTGATAATTAGGCACCTGATTAATCTTGATAATTAGGCACCTGATTAATCTTGATAATTAGGCACCTCATTAATCTTGATAATTAGGCATCTCATTAATCTTGATAATTAGGCACCTCATTAATCTTGATAATTAGGCATCTCATTAATCTTGATAATTAGGCATCTCATTAATCTTGATAATTAGGCATCTCATTAATCTTGATAATTAGGCATCTCATTAATCTTGATAATTAGGCATCTCATTAATCTTGATAATTAGGCACCTCATTAATCTTGATAATTAGGCATCTCATTAATCTTGATAATTAGGCACCTCATTAATCTTGATAATTAGGCATCTCATTGATCTTGATAATTAGGCACCTCATTGATCTTGATAATTAGGCACCTGATTAATCTTGATAATTAGGTACCTCATTAATCTTGATAATTAGGCATCTCATTGATCTTGATAATTAGGCACCTCATTGATCTTGATAATTAGGCACCTGATTAATCTTGATAATTAGGCACCTCATTAATCTTGATAATTAGGTACCTTATTAATCTTGATAATTAGGCACCTGATTAATCTTGATAATTAGACACCTCATTAATCTTGATAATTAGGCACCTCATTAATCTTGATAATTAGGTACCTTATTAATCTTGATAATTAGGCACCTGATTAATCTTGATAATTAGGTACCTTATTAATCTTGATAATTAGGCACCTGATTAATCTTGATAATTAGGCACCTGATTAATCTTGATAATTAGACACCTCATTGATCTTGATAATTAGACACCTCATTAATCTTGATAATTACTCACCTCATTGATCTTGATAATCAGAGCATGTATGCCAATAGAAGACCGGGGGGGAGAGAGAGGAGAGTGGGAGAGAGGGGAGAGAGCCTCACTCCCGTACTCTTCCACGATTTGCATCTGTTGATCACCATTAAGTCCCAGCCCTTACTTAGCCCTTACTTGCTGCAGGCCACACCATTATGTAAGTGTGGCTCAGGAGGAGGAGCTGGTGCTGGTGAGGGAGGAGCTGGTGCTGGTGAGGGAGGAGCTGGTGCTGGTGAGGGAGGAGCTGGTGCTGGTGAGGGAGGAGCTGGTGAGGGAGGAGCTGGTGCTGGTGAGGGAGGAGCTGGTGACACAAAGGGTTCCCTTGTGTTGGAGAACAACGTACACGTTACCTCGGGTATGTAAGGGGGGGGTCGGACATAGCACGAGCAACGCCCTACAGGATATTACCCATCACACACACACACACACACACACACACACACACACACACACACACACACACAACACACACACACACACACATACACACATCCATGATCTATCACCATCTCCACCACTGCTCACCATGGGTCACCACCAACACTATCACCTCGGGGGTCGTCACCATCACCAACACTATGACGAACGGGTCACCCATCACCGCCAACATCATCACCTCCATCAATATCACAGTCATTACCATGTTCAGGCCCCGATCACACAAAATCTTTTTCACTCCATCTTTCCACCTCCAATTTGGTCTCCCACTTCTCCTCGTTCCCTCCACCTCCGACACATATATCCTCTTGGTCAATCTTTCCTCACTCATTCTCTCCATGTGCCCGAACCATTTCAAAACACCCTCTTCTGCTCTCTCAACCACGCTCTTTTTATTTCCACACATCTCTCTTACCCTTACGTTACTTACTCGATCAAACCACCTCACACCACACATTGTCCTCAAACATCTCATTTCCAGCACATCCATCCTCCTGCGCACAACTCTATCCATAGCCCACGCCTCGCAACCATACAACATTGTTGGAACCACTATTCCTTCAAACATACCCATTTTTGCTTTCCGAGATAATGTTCTCGACTTCCACACATTCTTCAAGGCTCCAAGAATTTTCGCCCCCTCCCCCACCCTATGATCCACTTCCGCTTCCATGGTTCCATCCGCTGCCAGATCCACTCCCAGATATCTAAAACACTTCACTTCCTCCAGTTTTTCTCCATTCAAACTCACCTCCCAATTGACTTGACCCTCAACCCTACTGTACCTATTAACCTTGCTCTTATTCACATTTACTCTTAACTTTCTTCTTCCACACACTTTACCAAACTCAGTCACCAGCTTCTGCAGTTTCTCACATGAATCAGCCACCAGCGCTGTATCATCAGCGAACAACAACTGACTCACTTCCCAAGCTCTCTCATCCCCAACAGACTTCATACTTGCCCCTCTTTCCAAAACTCTTGCATTCACCTCCCTAACAACCCCATCCATAAACAAATTAAACAACCATGGAGACATCACACACC
Organism: Panulirus ornatus; assembly: GCF_036320965.1. NCBI lineage: Eukaryota > Metazoa > Arthropoda > Malacostraca > Decapoda > Palinuridae > Panulirus > Panulirus ornatus. The sequence goes on along the minus strand of NC_092248.1, from coordinate 2,116,717 downwards.
CCTGCCACAAACCTACATTATATATATATATATATATATATATACATCCCTTAAACCCATTAGACTTTGAAGTCTTATATACATATATATATATATATATATATATATATATATATATATATATATATATATATATATATATATATATATATATATATATATATATATATATATATATATATATATCCCTTAAACCCATTAGACTTTGAGTACGATACTTTAACCATTAAATATATAATCCCTTCTCCCCTTAACTAAGACGCCTAATCCACTGGCAATGTGAGTAACTCAAACACACCAGCGAGTACGATGCCTCAACTTACGAAGTACGGTAATTCGCCCTTGGTAGGTACGATGACTAAACATCCTGACACAGATAAGTGGTTACGATAACCTACCCTCGCGTCTACGTTAACTCGTATAGTTAAAACGACCCGTGATTACGATGACGTAACCCCTCCTCCTCTACCTCCACCTCCTCCTTCAGAATAATATCCTCAAGTCTTAAGTACGAGATGATCTTAATTACAGCCATCGAACACACTTGAGTCCTGGAGTATGACTCGAGAAACCTCTTAAGAACAATGGTATCTAAAACCTAGTGTAGACGGTCAAACACCTGAACCTTAAAATGAAGCACGACTCGTTCTTCTTGGGAAATATGAACAATGGCGTCACCTTGCACCAAGGGTATACACGAAAAGGGGCTTTGGACTCCCTTGAGGAGGCGAGTTGCCAGAAGGGAGACAAAAGCTGTGGTTGTGGTGGTGGGAAAACCCCAGACAGAACCTGTGATGATAATATTGGGTAGGTTGGCTGAGCTGGAGGGGCAAGTGAGGGAGTCTGACCTCTCTCTCTCTCTCTCTCTCTCTCTCTCTCTCTCTCTCTCTCTCTCTCTCTCTCTCTCTCTCTCTCTCTCTCTCTCCCCTGCCACTACTTGGTCCTCCTCGTGTCTTCGTGCCAACCTCTGCTATCTCTATGTATCTCTCCCCTTGTGATGAACCGATACATCACTGTCTCCCTACGAAGAGAACGAGACGTCAGAGAATGAAGGAATTACCCACATGGGAGAGACGTGGGCTCAAAGAACTCCATCAATAAGAAGTGATTATCAGACCAAAGTGAAAAAAAAAAAGAAAATATGAGTGGTCGGGTCGTGAGGACTTTCAAAACGAGAGACACCAAGCCATCAGATGCGTTTCAAAAGTACAAATAAAAAGCAGAGTTGAGTAACGTTGCCTTTATGTATGGTCACCAGGCAAATGGCTTTCAAACATCGGAGAAAATTTAGAAACACTTCACAGGCATGACTGATGGATGAACTAGAGCATATAAACAAGAGACTGCAAGAACTCAAAACTCAAAAGCCGAGGAAGAGGAAGGTAAAAAGTGTATGGCACTGTACACATGAACGGCAAAAATGAACAGACATCATGAATAATGTCTTTAACCTAAATGCATCTACGTATAGGAGACACACAGCTAAACAAGACTGGAATATTACCAAGGAATAGAAAAAGAGGAGAAAGAATATATGAGACAGAAATAAACGAAAGTCCAGCGAAAGAGCTGGCAGGATCACACCAGGCCAGGCCAGGCCAGGCCAGGCGAGGTAAGAGGCATACGAGACGTGACGACAGAAAACATCTAAAAGAAAACTGGGTTATATGGGCGAAGTCAGTCCCTGAGGAACCCCGGAATGACATGTATGGAAGATGCGGGACGTCGGAATGAAACGGTACGGTTCAGCAAACGACTCTCTCTCTCTCTCTCTCTCTCTCTCTCTCTCTCTCTCTCTCTCTCTCTCTCTCTCTCCTCTCTACCATGGCCACTTTTGCTCCCCCCTCCTCCACACACACTTGGCCAACGGTGTTCAACCCTTCCTAGTTTCTTTCCCTGACTCACGAATGCACATGTTTCCTCCAGGTCGCATCTTTCAGGAATCCAGAGGAAATGAATGTATTGCTTCAGCCGAAGCAAATGAATGAAGCAACTTGAAGTAAGTCAGACGCCATGCGCTGAATTCAGTGACATTTCCCATTTTGAATAACGTAGCTTTATTTATACAATGGCTAAGAATAGATAGGCCCAAAATGAGGGCAGATTCTCTCCCCCTTTTTAAAGAAATGGGCCAAAATGGGGCAGATTCCCCTGCATATTTAGAAAATAGGGGAGGTTCACGCACTGTTCAAAATAGGGCAGGTTCACTCACTATCAAAAATAGGGCAGGTACTTCCAACAGAAAAGAAAATAGGGCAGGTACTTCCAACAGAAAAGAAAATAGGGCAGGTACTTCCAACGGAAAAGAAAATAGGGCAGGTGCTTCCAACAGAAAAGAAAATAGGGCAGGTACTTCCAACAGTAAAGAAAAGAGGGTAGGTACTTCCACCTATAAAGAAAATAGGACAGGTTCCTCCACCCATAGAAAAGAAAATAGGGCAACATTTTGCACCTGTATAGAAAATGGGGATGGCTCTTGCCAGTAGAGATAAGATGTATAGAACCACACAGACAAAATCCCAAGTTACAATCACAACATTTCTATTCCTACTGCAATGTTTGCCTGTGGATGAAGGTGGGGAGTACGAGGTGGATGACATGGCTTGGGTTGTGAATGCAAGTGGATGCACTAACGTCAAAGATTGCTGGGAATGAGTGGAAAGTGGGGTTGTTAGTGGATGACCTGAGAGTGGCGGGTTAGTGGGAATGGGTGGAAGGGGTTGTTAGTGGATGATTGATGGTGGAGGATTGATGCGAACGAGTGGAAGAGGTTGTTAGTGGATGATTAATGTGGGAGGGTTGGTGAGAACAAGTGGAGGAGGTTGTTAGTGGATGATTGATGGTGGAGGGTTGGTGTGAACAAGTGGAGGAGGTTGTTAGTGGATGATTGATGGGGGAAGGGTTGATAAGAACAAGTGGAGGAGGTTGTTAGTGGATGACTGATGGAGGAGGGTTGGTGGGAACATGTGGAGGAGGTTGTTAGTGGATGATTGATTGAGGAGGATTGATGTGAACAAGTGGAAGAGGTTGTTAGTGGATGACTGATGGAGGAGGGTTGGTGGGAACATGTGGAGGAGGTTGTTAGTGGATGACTGATGGAGGAGGGTTGGTGGGAACATGTGGAGGAGGTTGTTATGATGGCGCAATATGTGGTTATTAAGTCTGGTGTCCACCCACACGCTGCCTGCTTCTCTTGTTACTATCACTGCTACTCTTGCTGCTGCAGCTGTTTCCTTCGCTGCCGCAGCAGCTGCTGCTTCTGCTGCTGGTCTTGCTGCTGCTGCTGCTCTCAGTACTGCTGTTGCTAGTTCTCTTACGTCTGCTGTTCGCGTTTTCGTTGTTATCCATGTGAACAACCTTCATGTCCTCTTTTTCCTTTTCTCTCTCTTTCTCACACTGTCTCGCGTCTAGCATCGTGCCATCATGACAGCTCAAGGCCACACGTCTCTCCTGACGGAGGCGCCCGCGATGGCTGCGACTCAACACCTCCTCTGTCCTCCTGCAGACACGCCTTTGCCCCAAGACGAGAAGCCAAACAAACCTTTCCCAACCTTCGCTCACTGAAGCGGGGCTGTGTGTGTGTGTGTGTGTGTGTCATATTGATTCTAAAGGGAAGCACTTCAGTTACTTAATAACCCCAATTATAACCTTAATGACCTTCAATTATAACCTTAATAATCTTATTCCTAACCGTAATGACCATCTGCTTTCGATAATCCATATGACTCTGGGATACTGTATATCTGTTCTACTGCAGATAACCTCGTCATAGACCATCACGTGTTTTGTTATCTGTGGCTTCCCCAAGTACCAACCTTATCACAGACCATCAGGTCTTCTCTTATCTGTCTTGTCAAAGACCATCAGGTCTTCTCTTATCTGTCTTGTCAAAGACCATCAGGTCTTCTCTTATCTGTCTTGTCAAAGACCATCAGGTCTTCTCTTATCTGTCTTGTCAAAGACCATCAGGTCTTCTCTTATCTGTCTTGTCAAAGACCATCAGCTCTTCTCTTATCTGTCTTGTCAAAGACCATCAGGTCTTCTCTTATCTGTCTTGTCAAAGACCATCAGGTCTTCTCTTATCTGTCTTGTCAAAGACCATCAGGTCTTCTCTTATCTGTCTTGTCAAAGACCATCAGGTCTTCGGCTATCAGGCTCTTCCACGTCATAACCTCGCCCTAGCCCATCAGGTCATCTATAATCTATCTTTCCCCACGCAATGACCTCGTCCTAGCCCATCAGGTCATCTGTTATCTTGCTTTTCCCAGGCCGCTGTCAACGCCGCCTTAGACCATCACCTTAAAAAGAGCAATGACTACGACGTGTTTACGGTATTAGTCACAGCGGGTTTTGTGGTGAGCGAGCACAGGCCGCCCTAGCCTCTCACCACACACAGCCCTCCACGCCACCGACCCTCTCCGCGCCCGACCTGCTACGCTCCTCCCTCAGCAGACCAGATGTCGCCTTCGTCGGGCTGTTAACCACAACGTCGCCAACCACCACCACTACCACCACTCTATCACTATTCTATCGCCCCCACTACCTGCCACTACTTCACTCCATGTCACCAGCACTTGTCTGTCAGCACCACTATGAACACCACACTCTCATTCTACTACCAACACCACAATCATGTTGTGAAGATAACACACTGATAACAGGTATCAGTCTGGTGCTACGGTTGGTCAACCCAAGCTTCCTTTGGTGATGAGTGAATACACATAGTACAATGATACCTCGATGATACACTGGTAAACATACGAATAGTTCCTGACCATTGGGTCTGTTTTCTGATAATCAAAATGCCAGTGTGTCGGCACCATAAATAAACCAAGGTATCTATCATACGCCTTGTTATCAGGTTAAAACACAAGGGAAAGTGATATACTTAGTTAAAGGTGAAGGATGTAAGGATCTTAAACAATCTTCAAATAGGAAATCTGGCGCGAAATGTTAGTATATATTGTATGGGGAAACAGCTGATTCGCCGGGCAAGTGGTAGTTGACTTGTTTCCCACATCCCACACGCTCCTCACGATCAACACGCCACACTACATATGATTTGCATATGCTTATAGTACATTTCTACGTGTACCAAGTACTTAAAGACCACAAACCAATCGTGCTGTTTTCCTGTAGCGACAATTCCCACTATCGCCCCACAAAGCCCTATTTTCCTGACAGCGACCTGACATCGTGCTGAAATTGACCTCTGGGCCAGCTTTCATCACCTGGTATAGTGTTATTATCTCATTCAAGCAGTTGATATCAACCCTGTATGACGCTACGTAATTCAGGCAGGTCATGGGCCTGTTAAAGAGCAGGTAAATGTCAATGGCTTTGACAATGGGAGGCCCGCCTGCTTTTTGGATCACCTCCAATCAACGATCCACCATAATTCTCCTGGTGCCCACCGTACTGAGCTTTGTGGCTGTGTCCACACTAGAACGGCGACCGGCGTAGCTGAGTGCATGACCCTCGGCAATGGTGAAGTTAGCTAGTCCAAACGTCACCTTGGATCAGACCACAAGCGCGCCAGCCTGGCACCTGAATACGTCTTTATGTGACTTTAGACCCATGTTTCCCAGAGCAGCCTGAGGACTCCCCCATTTAGCTACAGCTCCCAGATACTCTCAGACTCCCCGCACAGGACATCAGTGGCGCCTGTCTCCCGCATCACAAGCCTTAGCAACCCGCCACACACCTCGCAAGCTATGGAGCCTCAATCGCCTCCCATCTGCCGCACCAGCAACAAAGCTACGGGACCTCGGTAACGCCTCCTCATCCCTCTGCTTCACCAACCTCGAGACCGGAGTGTATCACCTCTTCCCCAGCTGTAACAGGAGGCCCAGGAAATGACGCACCGCTCCACTGTGGGACTCATGCCACATCTGCTGTTTGCTATGCTTGCCAGCCTCACTTCATCTCACCGAACAGCAGCTCGCTCTCAGCTACATCATCTCTATATTTGTGTTATCACTCGTGCGTCCGAGCCCTTCCCTCAGTCCTCATTATCACAGAAACTGAATAGTAAGAATACTCGCTAAACTGGTGACTCTCAGAGAGACTGAGAGATATATGGTCGGAGGCGTTCGCACCAGTGGTGCTTGTCAGCCTTCCAACTTCAGCTCGACCTTATACCCCACCTCCTCCACTCACCTACGTCACCCCCTCTGTTCTCTGCCCTCTTTTCTTTACTCATTTGTCCAAGCAGCACTAACCCTGCTAATCCAGCAGCCCTTTTCATCCCCTTGACGATATAACCACCACCACCTACCACATGGACACTCCTGACCTAATCTGACCTCATCCTCCCCAACTCGTTAGCATTGGACGTCCAGCCAACACCCAGCATCCACCTCATCACCGTCGGAACGTTTATCGCAACAAAGATGGAAAGATAGGGACCAGCGTAGCAACATGACCGATCCCCCGAGTGTCCATACTACAAAGCTCCGCCTCACTGACAGCGACTTGAAATTGTGGTAGGATCGCGCTCCCGGCCGGCATGAGACACCTGATCCACCATAATCATCTTGTTAAGCATGTGACATCAGCCCCGCGTGACCCCATGTCTCCTCAGTACGTCGTAAGCCAAGTACTGCAAGTAGACGACGCTAATCTTCACAGTGGGAGACCCAGCCACATCAGACATCCTTAGATCAAAGATCGTCTATCATTCTCCAAGAGCCCGCCCCAGTGATCTTAGCTGTCATCCCCCACACAATTAACCCTATCGGCGGAGCTGACTAACCTCACATACTCCAGAGTGTCAGTACGGTATGTACCACCACAGAACTTGCCTCAGATCGCACGTGTGCTGCTGCTGCTGTCACGTAGATACGTCTTGACCGTGTGACTTAAGGCTGCTCATTGTACCTGAAGGAGCTTAAGGGACCCTTCCTTCGGCATCAGCTTCCAAGGACTCTGGCTCCTGTCCCTTCGACAGTAGTGCCGTGGGACACTGCCAAAGCCTATCTCCTGAAGGCAATTTGAACTACCGGATCTACCGCTGTGCCTCCTGCATCGCAAAGCACAGATGGTAACCGTCCAACTCGACAACCTCTCCTCCCTCCTGTAGCAGGCCCAGTGAAACTCAGCATCCACGTCACTCCCCAAGAATCGCCTGCTTCACCTCTTGCACCTACAGCAGCACCAGGGGATTCTTGACCACGCCTGCCAACTTCATCTCAACGTACACACCAACAACTTCTTCATCATTCAGCTGACTTTATATCCCTTGCAGTAGTTCGCCCTGAGCTAATTTTCCTCTATACTTATCCAGTAAATCACTGTCGTCTTTCACACATCTTCTTCCCCATTTCTCAGTCCTCAACCTAACCAGAGAAGCTAGACACGTAACTGTACACCTTCTGAATGCTGTTTATCACTTGCAATATCTTGGATGTCATAGAAACTCTCCAGGGCTGTGTGAAGGTCGTGTGGCGCTTGTTTCTCATCTGTTCAAGATGGAAAATCATATACTATACTACTACTACTATTACAATACCACTACTACAACTACTACTACTGCTGCTGCTGCTGTTACTGCTACTACTACTACTACTACTACTACTACTACTACTACTACTACACTACCACTACTACATCTACTATTACTACTACTACTACACTACCACTACTACACCTACTACTACTACTACTACTTATGATAATGATGATAACACGCTCTAAGTTTCCATATCAAAAGTATAGATTGTAACTTAGCAAGGTTATCATATACTGAGTCAGAGAGAGAGAGAGAGAGAGAGAGAGAGAGAGAGAGAGAGAGAGAGAGAGAGAGAGAGAGAGAGAGAGAGAGAGAGAGAGAGAGACTCTTGTAAAATAACTTCTAAGAAGTGACCTCCGAGCTGGGCCGATGATGTCATGGCGGGGGATGACGTCACGTCCTGACGTGACGTCAAGCGCGTCGTGGACGGCGCCCGGGTGACATCTCACGCCGGGCTTGCTGCCCCAAGTCACACACTCGTTACGTTTGTGTTTGGTCACGGGCATGTGGCGTGACGGAGGACAGGGGGCTGTAACGCTCCTCCCACAAGAGTGTCGAGAGAGAGAGAGAGAGAGAGAGAGAGAGAGAGAGAGAGAGAGAGAGAGAGAGAGAGAGAGAGAGAGAGAGAGAGAGAGAGAGAGAGAAGAGAGAGAGGAGCGATCTGTAATTTTTTCCGCCCAGTATGAGTGGGAGGCTGACATGCCACACTGGTGCTGAGGCACCATCGTCTCTTGAAGACTTTATCTACGAGTAATATACTGGAGGAGAACCTCACAACCTCTAAGTAGAGAGGTACAACCTCTTGAGGAGAGAGAGAGAGAGAGAGAGAGAGAGAGAGAGAGAGAGAGAGAGAGAGAGAGAGAGAGAGAGAGAGAGAGAGAGAGAGAGAGAGAGAGAGAGAGAGGTGTGTGCAACCCCTTGAGCACGACCTCACGACCCTTGACCACAACATGACAACGTATGACACCTCGCTAAACACTCCTCCTATCACCTACACACATCCTCTCTCTCTCTCTCTCTCTCTCTCTCTCTCTCTCTCTCTCTCTCTTACACTCATTTCCTTTCGACTGTCAACTCATTCGACTTTGCTTCTCCAACCAGATCACAGGATCGCCCGGCGCGGCAACTGGCCTTCCCTCAGACCATCCACGGGAGCAGATGCACGTACACTCCAAAAGCGTCGTGTGGTCTAGTGTCAAAGACTTGGACACAAACTAGAACACTATGTCTCAGTATGTGACAAAAAAAATAGGGCCTTTTAGGTATAGATCTAAACAAAACCCTTGCATGAAAATGTCACCACACCTTATTGTTGACAACAAGACACCGGAAATTTTAAGTTTGTATCCACTTTTCAGCATCGAGTCGGTAAACCTTACCGTATGAAAGTAAGTAATGTACTGAAATACGAACTATAACATTCTATGTAATGTATGTGGACACTGCTGTACCTTACTGACGGAATAATGTTGGACCTTCCCCATAAGCTGAAGGACATCTTGGGAAAAGGTATTGGATATCTGGACACAAGGATGATAAGAGTACAGTAAAAGACTTGAGGACTGACAATATATATATATATATATATATATATATATATATATATATATATATATATATATATATATATATATATATATATATATGTATATATATATATATATATATATATATATATATATATATATATATATATATATATATATATATATTTTTTTTTTTTTTTTTTTTTTTTTTTTTTTTTTTTTTTTGCTTTGTCGCTGTCTCCCGCGTTTGCGAGGTAGCGCAAGGAAACAGACGAAAGAAATGGCCCAACCCACCCCCATACACATGTATATACATACGTCCACACACGCAAATATACATACCTACACAGCTTTCCATGGTTTACCCCAGACGCTTCACATGCCTTGATTCAATCCACTGACAGCACGTCAACCCCTGTATACCACATCGCTCCAATTCACTCTATTCCTTGCCCTCCTTTCACCCTCCTGCATGTTCAGGCCCCGATCACACAAAATCTTTTTCACTCCATCTATCCACCTCCAATATATATATATATATATATATATATATATATATATATATATATATATATATATATATATATGTATATTTTTTTTTTTTTTTTTTTTTTTTCAAACTATTCGCCATTTCCCGCGTTAGCGAGGTAGCGTTAAGAACAGAGAACTGGGCCACTGAGGGAATATCCTCACCTGGCCCCCTTCTCTGTTCCTTCTTTTGGAAAATTAAAAAAAAAAATTGAGAGGGGAGGATTTCCAGCCCCCCGCTCCCTCCCCTTTTAGTCGCCTTCTACAACACGCAGGGAATACGTGGGAAGTATTCTTTCTCCCCTATCCCCAGGGATAATATATATATATATATATATATATATATATATATATATATATATATATATATATATATATATACATACACAGTTTCCAGTCGTCATCCATAAGAGATTTCAAAAAGTGAGACTTCACTGCGAGACAGATAAACACACACAGGTACACGAATTAGACAGAAGTAAGCGGTTGATGATTTTGTAAACTGGTAGATTGGATGGAGAAGAAAGACATACTGAGTAAATGGCTGCTCGTGCCTACAGACCTGCTACGTGTAACTGCTGAGATAAAAAAGAGTAACAGAGAGAATCGAGAATTACATTAAAAAAGAAATTAAGCTTCGACCAGTTAATGATTACCTTTCACATGGCTCCAACCATTCAAATTACAGGATTTCCTGTGAAGACAAATTATACCTCCCCTCGCAATGCAAACAGAATTAGAAATCAGCAAACAAAGAAAGATATTCAGCAGGGTATTCAACAGAGGTGATAGAAAACGGGAAGAAAGACAGGGAAAGAATATAGAGGACAAAATGATATATCGACAGAAGATGAACAAAATAATCCCGCCATCATACCACGAAGGTCTGATGCGCAAGTCAGTGTGGCAATGATGGAGACGACCTGGGGAATAGAACGTTTGGAAATGGAGAAGGACCGGAGATGCGACGTCGAAAATAATCGTGATTTTTGCCGAAGCAAAACAGAGCAAAGGTACTAGAGAAGTAACGTGTGGCCTGATACCAAGACGGGGTAAGAGAAGACTAAAGAAGAGGAAAGAGAAGTGGCTCTCTTAATATGGGACAAGATTATGGTTCGGGATATATTTTGATGAACGGACCATTTGAACAGAACATAATACAAAGAGAGTAATTGTTGAAAACAAAGTGTTGTCATGTTAGTAAACTATGATACTCTAAAGCATTTTCATTGATCAGGTCAGATACGCCCTAATAATAGAGAAGGAGCGATCAAGAACAGTGCAGGAAGCAGCGACAGCGAGCACACACAGACACACACACACACACATACACTCCACAAAAACAGACTTGGGAGAATTAGCGACTCATGAAGATAGAGTATCATGGAGACACAAGATTCTCAGATCGTATTGAGGAACCATTCCCGTGTCAACACGACCCTTTACACATGAGTATTTGAAGGGCTGGTACACCATCATTACTCGAACGTATCTTTACACACAGTAGGATGGAATCTGAATATATATATATATATATATATATCACGTATGACACACCAACTGGGAAAAACCTGAACTGATGACGTGGCTGGTGACGATGTGTGAGACAGCACAGAGGAAATCAGATTGAAAGAAGAAACAGAATCGTGGCCACTAAAGAGTTTAAAAAGGATTTCTTTCAAAACATGAGCTGGGAAATGGAGTTCCGTAGCCATAGAACACTTATGACAAGTTCTCTGACATTGACAAGTTCCTTCGTCTATAGATAAAGTGAGGAAGGCGAGAGAAAGTGAGATCTGGTTCGACATAAAGCGAACGAACTTAGGATTGTGTTGTGGGAAAGCCTTTAGCAACACAAATCAACTCTTAGACGAACCTGAGAGTGAGCTCCGTGTGAATCTAGTCTACCAGAAGGGATCTGACACCCTAGCACGGCTGGGGAGGAGGAGGAGGAAGAGGACTGAACTCTCCGGGAGGAATCAGGAAGAACACTCCCTCAATGGATAGATTATCGATAGTCCAACTCCGTGTGTCAGTGAAGCCATCTCGAAAAGCCTTTGGCTTCGACGCTGGCGCGTGGGGGCTCTTGACCTGGAAGCATTGCCCTTCTTGATGTTATCTATACTGCCCGCCAGATGGCATTGAAGATGATCCTGTCTGCTGTTGATGCCAAGTACATGAGAGGAATATAGGACGAGGAGAGTTGCCTCAACTTACAATGGGATCGAAACAGAATGCTACAGATTGCCTGGTACATGGCTGAAGAAACTCATCCCGAGATCACGCGAGGTAATGAGGACAGGACATGGCGAAGGAGGACATCGATGCAAAATATCATCCAGCGGGAAATAAGCCGCAGGAATCTAGGTGTGAGAAGGACTTCAAGGGGAGGGGGTCGACTTCGTACCTAAACTATCGCCAGAGATGTCCTTAAGGAACACTGTAAAGGGGAATCGAACTGGTAGATTAGCATTCACGTGCATGAAGAAGGAAGTGTTCAGCAAACTGTTCAACACCACACATCAGGTCATAATTAGAACATGGCTTACCAGTATGGTTAGCACACTCGGAACAAGCATTAAACTAATTGAAAAGATCCAAAAACGACAAGAAAGATGGTACTTGAAGGATTACCGGCCCTTAAATTGCCCACCATGGAAGAGAAAAGAGTAAGGTGATTTGATCACAACCTTCTATATTCTAATCCCTTTTTGATGTCGTCCACAATAAAGGTTTCTTACGAAGATACAAAGACAGAGCGACCAGGGGCCCATAGCTAGAAACTAAGCGATTAACTTGTCAGAAATAAATAAGAACGACTCCTTTTTTTTTCGACAACAGAGCAGTGGACGAAGAGAGCAATCTAAGAGACGAAACTGCACACACACACACACACACACACACAGTACCCAGGACCCCCCTGTGTAGTCGTTAGCGTATTAAAATGTATAAGAGGAAATCCCAAGGCAGACTACATCACAGGCAGGGTCGACAGACCATCTTGTAGATACAACACCAGGTTCATGTAATCATAATGCCCCACTGTTGTAGATACAACACCAGGTTCATGTAATCATAATGCCCCACTGTTGTAGATACAACACCAGGTTCATGTAATCATAATACCTCACTGTTGTAGATACAACACCAGGTTCATGTAATCATAATGCCCCACTGTTGTAGATACAACACCAGGCTCATGTAATCATAATGCCCCACTGTTGTAGATACAACACCAGGCTCATGTAATCATAATACCTCACTGTTGTAGATACAACACCAGGCTCATGTAATTATAATGCCCCACTGTTGTAGATACAACACCAGGCTCATGTAATCATAATACCTCACTGTTGTAGATACAACACCAGGCTCATGTAATTATAATGCCCCACTGTTGTAGATACAACACCAGGCTCATGTAATTATGATACCCCACTGTTGTAGATACAACACCAGGCTCATGTAATCATAATGCCCCATTGTTGTAGATACAACACCAGGCTCATGTAATCATAATGCCCCACTGTTGTAGATACAACACCAGGCTCATGTAATCATAATGCCCCACTGTTGTAGATACAACACCAGGCTCATGTAATCATAATACCTCACTGTTGTAGATACAACACCAGGCTCATGTAATCATAATGCCCCATTGTTGTAGATACAACACCAGGCTCATGTAATCATAATGCCCCACTGTTGTAGATACAACACCAGGCTCATGTAATCATAATGCCCCATTGTTGTAGATACAACACCAGGCTCATGTAATCATAATGCCCCACTGTTGTAGATACAACACCAGGCTCATGTAATTATAATGCCCCACTGTTGTAGATACAACACCAGGCTCATGTAATCATAATGCCCCAGTGTTGTAGATACAACACCAGGTTCATGCAATCATAATACCACACTGTTGTAGATACAACACCAGGCTCATGTACTTGTAACTAGGATACCAAACTGTTGTTGCTACAATACCAGGTTCTTGTAACTGAAATACCAGGATGTCGTTGCTACGATACTAGGTTCTTGTAGCTACGATACTAGTCCTGTGTACCTACAATACCAATCCCCTGTAGCTACAATACCAAGAGAGACGTTAGCCATCTCTTAAAGTTACGTTACCCATCTCCTGTAGTTACGTTGTCCAACTCTTAAAGTTACGTTACCCAGCTCTTGTAGTTACATTGTCCATCTGTTACAGTTACGTTACCTATCTCTTAAAGTTACGTTACCCATCTCTTTAAGTTACATTACCCATCTCTTGTAGTTACGTTACCCATCTCTTAAAGTTACGCTACCCATCTCTTAAAGTTACGTTGCCCATCTCTTAAAGTTACGTTACCCATCTCTTGTAGTTACGTTACCCATCTCATAAAGTCACACGTTATCCATCTCTTAAAGTTACGTTGCCCATCTCTTGTAGTTACGTTACCCATCTCCTGTAGTTACTTTGCCCATCTCTTGTAATTACCGGTAAAATAGAGGCGACAGTAGTGGCCATCTGCGTCACCTTCTTGTAGCTACTTCATCATCTACCTAAAACCGTACCACGCTCGTGTTGCTACATCCCCTTCTTGTCACTGCAATGCCACACTCATTCACCTGCGCTACCAAACTCTCGCGCGCGTGTCTTGTAGTTATCGTATTTACCCTCTCGAAGGTTACGACACCGACTACTCTGTCTCGTAGCTACAGCACCAGCCTGTCTCGTAGTCGTAGCATCTTCATCTTGTGCGTTTATAGTGCTCACTTCCGTATGGAGAGCAGCTGTACTGTGTGTGTGTGTGTGTGTAGTGTGTGTGTGTGTGTGTGTGTGTGTGTGTGTGTGTGTGTGTGTGTGTGTGTGTGTGTGCAGGAGGGAAGGGGGGAGGGGTTGTTGTCATTATAGTGGGGTGAGGGTGGGGGATCAGTAAGGTAAACAGTAAGTGAGTTTGATCGCCTTGTGTCCACGCATCACCACCACCCGGTCAAGGACGGAGGACTTTGGGACGAGCTACGAGGTAGAGGGAGTTTATATCACCGGATGTTGGAGAGGAAGGTGGAGATGATGATGGAGGAGATGGTGGAGGAAGAGGAGGAGGAAGAGGAGGGGAGAAGGGAGGAAGTTCAGGGCCGGAGGCGTGATAATGAAGAAAATGACTGGGAAAAAAAATATGATTAGCTTTCGTGATGGGGGAAAAAAATATGATTAACTTTCGTGATGGGGAAAAGAATATGATTAACTTTCGTGATGGGGAAAAAATATGATTAACTTTCGTGATGGGGAAAAAATATGATTAGCTTTTGTGATGGGGGAAAAAATGATTAACTTTCGTGATGGGGAAAAGAATATGATTAGCTTTCGTGATGGGGAAAAAAATATGATTAACTTTCGTGATGGGGGAAAAAATATGATTAACTTTTCTCCACTGGTACCACGAATCATAATATTATCAAAACTTTAAGAACATTTTTTTTTTTAATCTTCGTTTGACACTACTGAAGTCGCCTGACCACTGCCTGAGACACAGGAAGCTAATCATTCGTCTCTCACAGTAATGTTCTGATCCCTCGTTAATTTCACTGAATGTGGGATACCCCAAGGAGATATGTTGGGTTCTTCGTTTTCTAAATGTATGCGTTGTTTTCAAAAGTCGCATCCTTCAAAGGTAGAATGTATTCCATCCTTTCTAGATCAACAGATGTTCATGTTGCATGACCATGAGCTTGTATGCACAAGGTCATGGCATGAAATTGGAACTAAAGTTCAGGAGTGAATTATGCTCATGACAGTCTGAAACGTTTGTGTACATATAATGGACTCCATTCACATCCTCCCCCCCACAACCCTTCCCATTCTTACCCCACTCTTTTCTTATGACCTCTGGAAGCTGTAGTAATGGACAACAGTCCACGTCAAAACCGATCCTTCATTAAAATATAAAGAGGTTAACGAAAGGTAAAACAAACGAGAAAAATCATTTACGAGTCTTGAAGATGTAAAACTTATAATTCTAAAATATGTCGGATCATAGTTACTGGGGAAAGACATGAGAGTGTAGAGAGTTCCAAAGCTTCAAGGTGTAAAAAAAAAAAGAAACAGTTATCAAAACGACCCACCATTGAGTTGCCAACGGCCAAACAAAAAGCAATCATGTACGTAGAAGCTTCTCCAGCAGTGCGCGGTGTAGCTAGCGGTGGGGGGCACACAAGCAGCCAGCTCTCGGGAGCAAAAACTAAAGTAATGCCTACAGAAGAGGGAAAGTGATCCAACATTGCGGCGTTGGGCAAGTGGGTCAAATTATGAGGTTAACCTGGGAGAACAGGTTGCATCTAAGACATGGGACGGTAGACAACATTCAAAATCTGGTTCCCACACACGGGCGATGAATGTCCCCCTCATCAGAGCCGTAGGGGAGGAGGAGAACGTTCAGAAAGCAACCATAGCCATGCATGTAAATGTATCCTCCACCATCACGAAGGGCAAACGATGGTTACATGAGAAGAAGAATCCATCCTCATGTACCAATGGTGTGTACTGTCTAACTACATACCTGATGTGTGTCAGGAGGGTGGGTGACGGCTGCGCGGTGTGCCAATGCTACAGTGGCTGTCACATTCACCTCCTTCGCCCACACGTGAGTCGTTGACATTCACTCCACAACCACGGAGTCTCTCCCTCTCACACATGAGGCTTGACAACACTTCTCTCTTCTCTCTCTCTCTCTCTCTCTCTCTCTCTCTCTCTCTCTCTCTCTCTCTCTCTCTCTCTCTCTCTCTCTCCACCCCTTCCTTTTTCCCGTAGAAGGGAATCACCAGAGGTCCAAAAAGGGTCAATGACTAAGGAGGAGGAGGAGGAGACGCCGCATGACCCCCAGGTCTTAAGACATTAACGTCACAGCACAGCCAACGTCCTTCCCCGATGTCATCATAAGAACTGCTTTTCTCTCCCCTCTCTAATTAACACGTTGCCAGCCACAGAGCTGTTCTTGCTTGGCGTGCTTTCGTTGCCGAGAGAAACCCTTATCTGATGGGCTTGCCTGATGACGTGCGCGTTTGCCTCAAAGGACCCCAAAGTCCTTGCTAACGGGGCAATTATATATATCTTTTTTGGGGTGGGGGTGTATATGTGTGGTTGGTTGGTGGGGATGTTGTATAGTTCTTTCATCCTCTGGTAAAAGTCTATGTAGAGCTATATGACCAGTCAGGGATTGGTGTTAGCATCAAGTTTCTCCGGAAGTCCTTGAGCACGATGCTACGACCCTTGTGCACGATGGTACGACCCTTGTGCACGATGGTACGACCCTTGAGCACGATGGTACGACTCTTGAGCACGATGGTACGACCCTTGTGCACGATGGTACGACTTTAAGCATGACCGTTGAACACGATGGTACGATCCTTGAGCACAATGGTACGACCTTTGAGCACGACGATACGACCCTTGAGCACGATGGTACGACCCTTGAGCACGATGGTACGACCCTTGAGCACGATGGTACGACCCTTGAGCACGACGATACGACCCTTGAGCACGATGGTACGACCCTTGAGCACGACGATACGACCCTTGAGCACGATGGTACGACCCTTGAGCACGATGGTACGACCCTTGAGCACGATGGTACGACCTTTGAGCACGACGATACGACCTTTGAGCACGACGATACGACTCTTGAGCCTCTTGAGCTTTAGCCTGATATACCAGATCGTCATTACTTATGGTCGTACCGTTATGCCCTAGGGTCGTACCGCCGTGCCCTAGGGTCGTACCGCCGTACACAAAGAATGTCCAAGCACGTATCTCACTGGTAATCTATTGAGGAATGAATCCACAGGAAGTACATCTTCCACAAGGACCATCGAGGACCACAGGAAGTACATCTTCCACAAGGACCATCGAGGACCACAGGAAGTACATCTTCCACAAGAACCATCGAGGACCACAGGAAGTACATCTTCCACAAGGACCATCGAGGACCACAGGAAGTACATCTTCCACAAGGACCATCGAGGACCACAGGAAGTACATCTTCCACAAGGACCATCGAGGACCACAGGAAGTACATCATCCACAAGGACCATCGAGGACCACAGGAAGTACATCTTCCACAAGGACCATCGAGGACCACAGGAAGTACATCTTCCACAAGGACCATCGAGGACCACAGGAAGTACATCTTCCACAAGGACCATCGAGGACCACAGGAAGTACATCTTCCACAAGAACCATCGAGGACCACAGGAAGTACATCTTCCACAAGGACCATCGAGGACCACAGGAAGTACATCTTCCACAAGGACCATCGAGGACCACAGGAAGTACATCTTCCACAAGAACCATCGAGGACCACAGGAAGTACATCTTCCACAAGGACCATCGAGGACCACAGGAAGTACATCTTCCACAAGACCATCGAGGACCACAGGAAGTACATCTTCCACAAGGACCATCGAGGACCACAGGAAGTACATCTTCCACAAGGACCATCGAGGACCACAGGAAGTACATCTTCCACAAGAACCATCGCGGACCACAGGAAGTACATCTTCCACAAGGACCATCGAGGACCACAGGAAGTACATCTTCCACAAGGACCATCGCGGACCACAGGAAGTACATCTTCCACAAGGACCATCGAGGACCACAGGAAGTACATCTTCCACAAGGACCATCGAGGACCACAGAAAGTACATTCCCTTGGAATACGCTACTTCTCTCCCATCTGAAGGACACACAAGGCCTTAAATCTGACCTTGGATATGAACCTCTTGACCTCGAGTGCGAGAGACACACTCACCAGTGAGGCAAGATGGTGTGGGGGGGGAAAGTAGGATTCGAACCCGACCAACAAGTGGATGGAACTAATAAGCTATGATAGATAAGTTACCTTCACATTTCCTAATGAAGAAGGATTATACTTCACCACTCACCTGCCCAAGTCCTGGTCTTTCGCTTGCCTTAAACGTGTCCACAGCTGAGGATTCCCCCTCTTGTCACTATCTCGAATCGTTTTCCTCAATGAAACAATTGAGCATCTGTATCACAGAAGGCGCCAAGTGGTTCACGTCTCGAAGCTTCACAACGCGCAGAGGGTTCAAACGATCCGAAAAGGGTGGATCCGAGGACTTCGCAGACCTCTCTCGCCCACAGTGCAGACCACACTAACCCAAAAGCTCGGGGCATGACTGTTGTCCTGGCAGAGCTGAACACACGACAGTCGTTTATACAATTTTCTTTCGAAAGGTCAGCAAAACCTGTAGGCCTACCAACCCACACTCACTGCGCCATGCCTTTCAATTCTCGTTTTCTTTAAGGTTTAAGGAAGTCCGAGTTGCAAGGGGAACTAAGTTATTCTCAATATAAACACAGAGAAACGGGAGTATGTAGTGGTTAGTGTTGTTGGCCATAGGTCAGCGCGGGATCGTCCGGGGGGGTCGGGCCTGCATGGGTTCGAAATCTGGGCACAGCAGACTTCTTACACCTAACCCAAGTGTTCATCCTCCCCTCGATGAATGGATACCTGGCTTAGGCATGGGTGTATGTATGTGTGTATATACAAACGAAAGGAATAAAGACAAGGCATACACAAATACAAGGTTAAGAGACAGGGCAACACTAGTGTAAAACTCTCCTCTCCACAACACACAAAACTGCTATCACTTGGCCCAACCTCCTGACCCAGTGTACGTTCTGTACTCACTTGTCACTATGAGGAAGAGCCACACGCTTTTCCTTCATAACTCCCATCTGAGAAGATCTAATCTTTTCTTCCTCTTTTTTTTTCGATTTCTTTGTTCATCAGCTGATCATAAAGTCTTAAGTCTTTCCATGTCGAAGACAGAGAAAATCTTCGAGTCTCCTTCTTTGCTTACTAAGACAACCTTCGACTATCGAGAAGGACGGTTCATCATCATACTTCATGCCCACGTAACCCAGAAACCCCATTCCATTTTCATCCACTGAAACAGAAGACCTGAAACCCCCCGACACAAGGGATAACAATCTTACTGTTAAATCAAAGCTAGACTCAGTCTTCCTATCCCTCAAGGAAACGATTCTGAAGTCTGATGACTGAAATGCCAAAGATTCTGAGGTCTGATGACTGAAATAGCAAAGATTTTGAAGTCTGATGACTAAAAAGGCAAAGATTCTGAAGTCTGATGACTGAAATAGCAAAGAATCTCAAGTCTGATGACTGAAATGGCAAAGATTCTGAGGTCTGATGACTGAAATGGCAAAGACTTTGAAGTCTGATGACTGAAATGAGAATCTTAGTCTTACAGACGCGTGGCCCATTGAGGGTCATCGGAATGCTGGTTGTGTTTACACTCTCGTGAGAGCAAGTGGCCATAACTTGAGGTAAGTGTAAACACGGCTCATTGTCTCGTGACACTTGATCAGTTTGTTTATACGAAGTGGGAAGGAGAGACGGTAGGAAGCGACACTGGTTCATACGCATGACGTAAGAGAGGCAGGCGTAACGAAGACGAAAGAACTGAGAAGTACACGAAGGGTTAGGGTAGGGACGAAGTCATGAGAGATTCCAGACGACCAAAAGGAAAGATAAAAGGTAGGAGACAATGTCAGAAGATGGACTTTGATGAGATGCATGAGAGGAAAATGAGGAAGAATAGAAGGGGTTTCTGCCCTTACCCCTACGTAAAAAAGAAAGGAATAATCCAAGAAGAAGGATAAATGCCCCACGAAATGCCACGAGTAACCATGATAAAGCAGTGAAGAACAAGAGTATGATATGAGATTAAACACGACATCACAGAAAATGATGTGCAAAAATACCAGAATGAAATTCAGGGAAGAGAATATATATATATATATATATATATATATATATATATATATATATATATATATATATATATATATATATAGTCCTATGAATCCACAGGAAGATGAAACACTTTAAGTTCCCAAGTGCACTTTCGTGTAATAATCACATCATCAGGGGAGACACAAGAAAGAAATATAACAGTCAGTTCATATACAACAAAGAGCCGTAGCTAGGACGCCACTGGGTTAATACAGATTACATCTATCAAGACAACGGGAGGACGTCTCGAGATATTAAGTCTCGACCCGACCTTCCAGATTCTAGTTAGGGATGGATGGGCCCGGGCCATCATGGCCCCCGGGAGGGCTCATGGGATACTTTCTTGATCTTCCTGAGCTCCTGAGGATGACTGAGCTCCGGCATCCTGCAGGACACCATGCCTGGGAGTCCCTCGTGAGAAACCGGACCTTGCAAAATTACAACAAACAGAATGTAATATCGTCATCCCTCCCTCACAGTGTCATCACACTTTGTTCAGGGGTGTTTACACACACACACACACACACTATATATATATATATATATACATATATATATATATATATATATATATATATATATATATATATATATATATATATATACACTGAGCCATTAGTGGACGTATCTCGAATTACTGTGGCACAGGAAGGATAGCGAGGGTTCGATAACCACCTCCCAGTCACTCAAGGTCCACTAGCGCGCCATTAGCCGCGGGCAGGTGAGGCAGCATGCCAGGGGAGGCCAGCGATAGCGGCGTGCCCCGGGGGTCGTGTGCGGGGATGGTCAGCAGTGCCAATACCACCACATCCCCGCCCGAGGCCGCCCTCTGCCAGCGTACCAGAGCGGGGCAGTCAGGCCCAAGTTGTACTGTGTCGTTTACCAGCGAGGGTCTAGCTAGCCTCGAGGGACCCCCGCGTGTTTAACCCATTCATATTTACGTCACTGGCTCAATACTGAGGGACGTGCGTGCGTGTGTGTGCGAGGAGGAGAGAGAGAGAGAGAGAGAGAGAGAGAGAGAGAGAGAGAGAGAGAGAGAGAGAGAGAGAGAGAGAGAGAGAGAGAGAGAGAGAGGAGGAGGAGGGAAGTTTCGGGTTGTGGGGTGAGGGAGGGTGAAGGACCATGAGTGTGGAGTGCCTTATACCCCCCCCCCCCCCCCACACACACACACACAGACACACACACATCATCTCCTCCTCCTCCTCCTCCTCCAGAACCACCCCACGCCCCCATCTCCACCCACCGCAGACGGGAGATGACCGCAGCAACATGTCTGCCTGCCAGTGGCGGGCGGGCGAGAGTGAGGGGCAAGACAGCAGCGGTAGACGTTCTGAGAAGCAGCGGAGGCGGCCCAGGCTGTAAGTCACAGGACCTCAGTTCTCACGTCAGTCGACCGTCTCGCACTCGGCCTGGCAGCGGCTGGTCGTCCTACTGTGCTCTGTCCTCCTTTCCTGTCTGTCAAGGCGTGAGCCACCGCACGGATCCTCCTGAAGAAGAGGAGAACGACGAAGGAGGAGGAGGAGGGAAGAGGTCCTCCTCTCTCATACGGATCTTTACAAGTCTACCATAAGTGTATCTGACAAGTGTCCAAGTGTTAAGTGTTAAGTGTGTTGGTGATATCCTGGGGCAAGCGACGTTAATGTGACTGTGTCGTATATATCTTTTTTTCTTCAATTTCTCTCATATGGCTGTGGGACAGTGTCTGTGGTGATGTGGCACAGTGGTCTGTGGTGCCCCACGGGAGTGGTGGTGATGAGGGGCCAGTGATAAAGCGTCCTCAACACACAAGGACTATCATATAGTAGGACTGTGACACAGCAGGAGTGTGATACAGCAGGACAACGTTACTGTGACACAGAAGGACTGTGCCACATTGGGACTGTGACACAGAAGGACTGTGCCACACCAGGACTGTGCCATACCAGGATTGCAACCACTGCAGGCAAACCATCATGCCCTGTGGGGAACTCTACACCCGAGCCATTGCACAATCCTCTTGGAGGATATCTTTGGCCCCTCTTTGGCTGCTGTGTCTCTCCCTTCCGTGCCTCACGAGGGCAGATGAGGAGCGGTCGGACTGGAGGATATGGGTGTGGAGTGAAGGGACGAGTTTGTCTCCCCATGGTGCCCTACCCAGGGCCATTTCTCTCCCCTCCTGCGAGGACAGTCCTTCAACGAAATGCCTCTTCACCTCCCCAACACCTATGGTGAGTGTTCAGTCTTCTCCTTGTGTACAGATTGTACAGAGGTGTTCCCCATCTCTATATCCGTGATGTTCATTGACCTTACACACCTGAACACCAAAGGTACTACAGTCAGTGTCTGTCGAAATCAACTGGTGTTACTTATTGTTGCACTTGTATGACTCATCTGCGAATCAGTGACGTATTATTTAGGAAAATGAATATTTTACTGTCATGTCGTGACTCATCGTAAGGTATGGTAGCATGTTCTCATGGTGATATGGGCAGCGTTATGGTAAGGTAGTGTGGTTGTGTTACGATAATCCTGTTCACTATGGTAGTGTGCTATGGTGGTTTGTGACTACGGTGTATTTCGATGGTTTGTGATCATGGTGTGTGTTTTGGTGATCCGTCATCATGGTATCTTACGGTAGTTCTTTGATAAGGGAGTGGCACGGTGGTTGGCGTTGCTGACTTCGAGTGAACTGGTTTTGGTTCGGGCCCCGTCTCACAGCCAGTCCTTCCTCTGGGTGTGAGATAAATGGCTGCCCAACACAGCTGTGACAGACCAAGTCAGCCAACAGCTTGTAACTCGGCTCGAGGTGACCTAGGAGTGTCCATGTCCAGTAACATGGCTCTTAATTGACAGGTCTAATAAGCCTACCAGGGTTGTCCATATCCGGGGACATGGCCCTCATTTAAAGGCCTAATGAGCCTACCAGGCTTGTCCATATCCGGAGGCATGGCCCTCAATTAAAGGCCTAATGAGCCTACCAGGCTTGTCCATATCCGGGGGCATGGCCCTCATTTAAAGGCCTAATGAGCCTACCAGGGTTGTCCATATCCGGGGACATGGCCCGCATTTAAAGGCCTAATGAGCCTACCAGGGTTGTCCATATCCGGGGACATGGCCCGCATTTAAAGGCCTAATGAGCCTACCATATGGCCATGTCCAGGAACATGGCCCTCACTGACAGGCCTCACGAGCCTAGTGAGTGTAAAGCTGGAATAGAAATCCAATGGGCCACTTTGCCAAGATGATATCTGTGGTCCTAATCACACTCTACAATATCATAGAAATTCAGAAGCAATATGAAGACTTTATTTCATCCTATTTCATATTATATAACAATACTTTCGTTCGGCTAATTTCACTGAAGAGGTAGATGGTGTCCCCGTATGGACCGGGGGGACCTCTCCTGTCCCCTCGTTGGGCGGGTGGTCAAGGCACTGACGAAGGTGGTTTGGGTGTCTTCACCAACATTGTTCCCTTCGTCCTTCGTCAGCGCGCCCAGCAGGAGCCCATATGGCGACCCACGCATGGTGTGCTCACAGTTAGACATGATGCGCGATGTAAACATTCCCCTGGGATGGTCTTACCCTGCGGGGATGGGTAACGCGACGCCCTGCAGTAGAAGACTGGTGGTGGTGGGGGACACACGTGTGGCGGATCTCACGGGATCGGATGTGTCGTCGTCGGAGGGATGATGATGAGGGAAGGGAGTGAGGGATGAGATGGAGGAGGGAGGGATGAGATGGAGGAGGAGGGAGGGTGTGGGGAAAGCGGGAGGGAGAGTTGTAGTTTTAGTGTCGGCCTCGGTTGCGTCTCTTGATGGTGATGTCACGGGGTTAATGGCGATTAAGGGATGGTGATGACGTTTGAGTGGTGTTGGTGGTGAATGTGAGCCACGACCTCTCTCTCTCTCTCTCTCTCTCTCTCTCTCTCTCTCTCTCTCTCTCTCTCTCTCTCTCTCTCTCTCTCTCTCTCGTCCCCCTAAGATCGACGACACGCAGTTCTTCGCCGGGGATTTGTGACGCTGCTACAGGCAAGGTCGTGCGCACGCTGGGAGGTGAGAGGTGAGAGAGGAGTCCTCGAGTTTCATTCTTTTATCAAGTTGCATCCGCAGGGAGCAGACTTGAGGGAGGGGGGAGCCCCAGGAGAGCTCTGTCTCCCTCCGTGAGCATCCGTGGCTCACCAGAGCGCCTCCCTGGCACTCAACACCAGTCAACACGACCAGCCCCCATCTCGATGAATGGAACTTTCTTCCCCACGAATGAAAGGATCGCTTGTGTTTCCTCCTGCGCTTTTGCCCTGCCGCTTTCCGACCTCTTGATGTGAGGGGGAAATTCACGGTTCTCTCGAAGAGACGTCGGACATTCGGGGTATCCCGACGTCATGTTGTTTTGTGGCTTCACGTGTTTGCTCCGGTGTTGACCTGAGCAGTGAGGTCATGGAGAGGAGCATCGGTTGTTCCCCACCATGTTCACTCAAACCTTCCAGAGGGTATCTGGAAGCGAAGGCCATCGCTCCAAAGGGGGGGACCGTCTGAGGCTCCAGTGGATGATAGCCTTGCGTTCCAGGTTCGTAGTTCTCGCCTGGAATGGCGAAGGTGGACGCGAGGTCATCCCAGTGATACGGCAAACACACGGGACACCTGTGTGGTGCCTGTAGCCAGGGCTAGAGGGTACCAGTGAACAATCACGGACGACCCCTCACCTCGTCCGTGATTTTCGGTAGGTGTGTTGTGGCCCACGAGGTCCGTGGTCCTTAGGCCCAACGAAGACATGATTGTGGCTTTTGATTTGTCTGTCCCGCTAAGTCTGTGGTCTTCAGGTCCCACAGTGACCTGTATATGACCTTGAACTGTCTGCTCTCCTTCATCCGTGGTCCTTAGGCTCCACGCTGACCTGAGTGTGGCCTTGACCTGCAGTCTGCTACACACTGGAGGGCCCGGACCAGTGGTGTATGTGTGGGTGTAGCGCGTGTGGAGAGTGTCAGGCAGGTCGTGGCTCGTGTGGAGAGTGTCAGGCAGGTCGTGGCTCGTGTGGAGAGTGTCAGGGATCAGGCAGGTCGTGGCTCGTGTGGAGAGTGTCAGGGATCAGTCAGGTCGTGGCTCGTGTGGAGAGTGTCAGGCAGGTCGTGGCTCGTGTGGAGAGTGTCAAGCAGGTCGTGGCTCGTGTGGAGAGTGTCGGGGATCAGGCAGGTCGTGGCTCGTGTGGAGAGTGTCAGGGATCAGGCAGGTCTTGGCGGCGGCAACGCGCATTCAAAGCCCCGGGTGAGGAGTGTTGGCCAGACGTGTGGAAGAGATTATCCTTATGACCATCACGCTGGAGACTCTGAACTGGTGTTAAGTCACTCTCTTGTAACTGGTGTTGAGGAAGTCACTCTTCTTGTAACTGGTGTTGAGGAAGTCACTCTTCTTGTAACTGGTGTTGAGGAAGTCACTCTCTTGTAACTGGTGTTGAGGAAGTCACTCTCTTGTAACTGGTGTTGAGGAAGTCACTCTTCTTGTAACTGGTGTTGAGGAAGTCACTCTTCTTGTAACTGGTGTTGAGGAAGTCACTCTTCTTGTAACTGGTGTTGAGGAAGTCACTCTCTTGTAACTGGTGTTGAGGAAGTCACTCTCTTGTAACTGGTGTTGAGGAAGTCACTCTTCTTGTAACTGGTGTTGAGGAAGTCACTCTTCTTGTAACTGGTGTTGAGGAAGTCACTCTCTTGTAACTGGTGTTGAGGAAGTCACTCTTCTTGTAACTGGTGTTGAGGAAGTCACTCTTCTTGTAACTGGTGTTGAGGAAGTCACTCTTCTTGTAACTGGTGTTGAGGAAGTCACTCTCTTGTAACTGGTGTTGAGGAAGTCACTCTCTTGTAACTGGTGTTGAGGAAGTCACTCTTCTTGTAACTGGTGTTGAGGAAGTCACTCTTCTTGTAACTGGTGTTGAGGAAGTCACTCTTCTTGTAACTGGTGTTGAGGAAGTCACTCTTCTTGTAACTGGTGTTGAGGAAGTCACTCTTCTTGTAACTGGTGTTGAGGAAGTCACTCTTCTTGTAACTGGTGTTGAGGAAGTCACTCTTCTTGTAACTGGTGTTGAGGAAGTCACTCTTCTTGTAACTGGTGTTGAGGAAGTCACTCTTCTTGTAACTGGTGTTGAGGAAGTCACTCTTCTTGTAACTGGTGTTGAGGAAGTCACTCTTCTTGTAACTGGTGTTGAGGAAGTCACTCTTCTTGTAACTGGTGTTGAGGAAGTCACTCTTCTTGTAACTGGTGTTGAGGAAGTCACTCTTCTTGTAACTGGTGTTGAGGAAGTCACTCTTCTTGTAACTGGTGTTGAGGAAGTCACTCTTCTTGTAACTGGTGTTGAGGAAGTCACTCTCTTGTAACTGGTGTTGAGGAAGTCACTCTTCTTGTAACTGGTGTTGAGGAAGTCACTCTCTTGTAACTGGTGTTGAGGAAGTCACTCTTCTTGTAACTGGTGTTGAGGAAGTCACTCTTCTTGTAACTGGTGTTGAGGAAGTCACTCTCTTGTAACTGGTGTTGAGGAAGTCACTCTTCTTGTAACTGGTGTTGAGGAAGTCACTCTTCTTGTAACTGGTGTTGAGGAAGTCACTCTTCTTGTAACTGGTGTTGAGGAAGTCACTCTTCTTGTAACTGGTGTTGAGGAAGTCACTCTTCTTGTAACTGGTGTTGAGGAAGTCACTCTTCTTGTAACTGGTGTTGAGGAAGTCACTCTTCTTGTAACTGGTGTTGAGGAAGTCACTCTTCTTGTAACTGGTGTTGAGGAAGTCACTCTTCTTGTAACTGGTGTTGAGGAAGTCACTCTTCTTGTAACTGGTGTTGAGGAAGTCACTCTTCTTGTAACTGGTGTTGAGGAAGTCACTCTCTTGTAACTGGTGTTGAGGAAGTCACTCTTCTTGTAACTGGTGTTGAGGAAGTCACTCTTCTTGTAACTGGTGTTGAGGAAGTCACTCTTCTTGTAACTGGTGTTGAGGAAGTCACTCTTCTTGTAACTGGTGTTGAGGAAGTCACTCTTCTTGTAACTGGTGTTGAGGAAGTCACTCTTCTTGTAACTGGTGTTGAGGAAGTCACTCTCTTGTAACTGGTGTTGAGGAAGTCACTCTTCTTGTAACTGGTGTTGAGGAAGTCACTCTCTTGTAACTGGTGTTGAGGAAGTCACTCTTCTTGTAACTGGTGTTGAGGAAGTCACTCTCTTGTAACTGGTGTTGAGGAAGTCACTCTTCTTGTAACTGGTGTTGAGGAAGTCACTCTTCTTGTAACTGGTGTTGAGGAAGTCACTCTTCTTGTAACTGGTGTTGAGGAAGTCACTCTCTTGTAACTGGTGTTGAGGAAGTCACTCTTCTTGTAACTGGTGTTGAGGAAGTCACTCTTCTTGTAACTGGTGTTGAGGAAGTCACTCTTCTTGTAACTGGTGTTGAGGAAGTCACTCTTCTTGTAACTGGTGTTGAGGAAGTCACTCTTCTTGTAACTGGTGTTGAGGAAGTCACTCTTCTTGTAACTGGTGTTGAGGAAGTCACTCTTCTTGTAACTGGTGTTGAGGAAGTCACTCTTCTTGTAACTGGTGTTGAGGAAGTCACTCTCTTGTAACTGGTGTTGAGGAAGTCACTCTTCTTGTAACTGGTGTTGAGGAAGTCACTCTCTTGTAACTGGTGTTGAGGAAGTCACTCTTCTTGTAACTGGTGTTGAGGAAGTCACTCTTCTTGTAACTGGTGTTGAGGAAGTCACTCTTCTTGTAACTGGTGTTGAGGAAGTCACTCTTCTTGTAACTGGTGTTGAGGAAGTCACTCTTCTTGTAACTGGTGTTGAGGAAGTCACTCTTCTTGTAACTGGTGTTGAGGAAGTCACTCTCTTGTAACTGGTGTTGAGGAAGTCACTCTCTTGTAACTGGTGTTGAGGAAGTCACTCTTCTTGTAACTGGTGTTGAGGAAGTCACTCTCTTGTAACTGGTGTTGAGGAAGTCACTCTCTTGTAACTGGTGTTGGGGAAGTCACTCTCTTGTAACTGGTGTTCAGGAAGCCACTCTTCTTGTAACTGGTGTTGAGGAAGTCACTCTTCTTGTAACTGGTGTTGAGGAAGTCACTCTCTTGTAACTGGTGTTGAGGAAGCCACTCTCTTGTAACTGGTGTTGAGGAAGTCACTCTCTTGTAACTGGTGTTGAGGAAGTCACTCTTCTTGTAACTGGTGTTGAGGAAGTCACTCTTCTTGTAACTGGTGTTGAGGAAGTCACTCTTCTTGTAACTGGTGTTGAGGAAGTCACTCTCTTGTAACTGGTGTTGAGGAAGTCACTCTCTTGTAACTGGTGTTGAGGAAGCCACTCTTCTTGTAACTGGTGTTGAGAAACCCACTCTCTTGTAACTGGTGTTGAGGAAGTCACTCTTCTTGTAACTGGTGTTGAGGAAGTCACTCTCTTGTAACTGGTGTTGAGGAAGCCACTCTTCTTGTAACTGGTGTTGAGAAACCCACTCTCTTGTAACTGGTGTTGAGGAAGTCACTGTTCTTGTAACTGGTGTTGAGGAAGTCACTCTCTTGTAACTGGTGTTGAGGAAGCCACTCTCTTGTAACTGGTGTTGAGAAACCCACTCTCTTGTAACTGGTGTTGAGGAAGCCACTCTTCTTGTAACTAATGTTGGGGAAGTCACTCTTCTTGTAACTGGTGTTGAGGAAGCCACTCTTCTTGTAACTGGTGTTGAGGAAGCCACTCTTCTTGTAACTGGTGTTGAGGAAGCCACTCTCCTTGTAACTGGTGTTGAGGAAGTCACTCTCTTGTAACTGGTGTTGAGGAAGCCACTCTCTTGTAACTGGTGTTGAGGAAGTCACTCTTCTTGTAACTGGTGTTGAGGAAGTCACTCTTCTTGTAACTGGTGTTGAGAAACCCACTCTCTTGTAACTAGTGTTGAGGAAGCCACTCTTCTTGCAACTGGTGTTGAAGAAGGTACCCTACGTGTAACAATCCCTGCTGATATCGTTGTTACTTTAGAGTTGAAAATATGTTTAGTACAGACCAGATCCGACCATGAGCCAACCCTATGATCTTGCCTTCAGTTCCTGACTTCCATGAGATCCCAGTAACC
Organism: Panulirus ornatus; assembly: GCF_036320965.1. Lineage (NCBI taxonomy): Eukaryota > Metazoa > Arthropoda > Malacostraca > Decapoda > Palinuridae > Panulirus > Panulirus ornatus. Next base: position 2,087,279 of record NC_092248.1, on the reverse strand, counting down.
TCCTCATCCTTCACCACTTCCATCAGACCCCAGTAACCCCCTCATCCTTCACCACTTCCATCAGACCCCGGTAACCCCCTCATCCTTCACCACTTCCATCAGACCCCAGTAACCCCCTCATCCTTCACCACTTACATCAGATCCCAGTAACCCCCTCATCCTTCACCACTTCCATCAGACCCCAGTAACCTCCTCATCCTTCACCACTTCCATCAGATCCCAGTAACCCCTTCATCCTTCACCACTTCCAACAGACCCCAGTAACCCCCTCATCCTTCACCACTTCCAACAGACCCCAGTAACCTCCTCATCCTTCACCACTTCCATCAGACCCCAGTAACTCCCTCTCCCCTCACCAGACACCAAAACCTTCCTCCCAGACATTTCAAGATAACCCGCTGAAAATGTCGGACCAACGATCACAAAACATTCTCGCCAGTCCGAGGTCTTCCTCACAGCATTGCTCCCAGGGTCACTGGCGTACACGAGGGTGACGCAAGGCGCTAACCTGATACGCCACTGAGGTGATAATACTCTTGTCTGCAAACACTTCACGCGTCTCCATTACCACCAAGTTCAAGAGCGCAGTCGTCTCTGCCCTTAATCTAACCTTACAGTAAGTCCCCCCCCCCCTTTCCCAAGGCTGGGGGTGGATCCAACCGTTTTCTAATATCTCGTCGCAAAGCAAGGTATATAAACAACCGTTTTCTAATATCTCGTCGCAAAGCAAGGTATATAAACAACCGTTTTCTAACATCTCGTTGCAAAGCAAGGTATACAAATGAGACTTTCATGCTTAGTTGATTGGCTAAGTCTATGGCAGATCTAGGAGCAACATAGAAATAGAATGAATGCATAGAATATCATAGCCCAACACAGGATAGTCCAATACAATATCACGCTAGCCTCGTGAATTGTAGTAAAGTCTGTGGTCAAAAATTTGGACACAAACTAGAATGTGAGAGAATGTGGGAGAAAAAGAAAAATAGACGACCTTTTAGGGACAGATCTAAACAAATCGTGCAAGAAATGTCGCAACACTTTATCATTAACAAGAAGATACCTGAAATTTTAAGTCTGTATCCACTTTTTGCATCTCGTGGGTAAAACGTACCATATGAAACTGTATAATGTAATGAAATACGAATTGTAACATCTTATGTCATATCAACCTACTAGGGGTCTGACGAAGACCTTTTGCGACCCCTGTAATCCTTTTGCGTTACCGCTCACAGGAGGAGCTTGGGGTGTGGTGTACAGTAAACTGGCCCCCGGGGACACCGGCACAACACAAGATATCCCAGCACAACATAGCACAGTACAACACAACATGGACAGCGCGCAAACATAGCAAGCGCACCACAACATGGCTCAGTACGATACAACTTAGCTTCAACTTTTCTCTAACTTCAACAGGAAACCCCAATTTGATAACACCTAGTCATATCTCGCTCAAATAGATAAGACTTTTTCAACTCTGAAAGATAGTATACACACACACACACACACACATATATATATATACGAATAAAGTGCATATGAACGCGCACCTTCATAGAACATACAAACCTCCAACAGCCAGGATCGAACCCGGGACCCCTGTGCAAAAGGCAGGCATGCTAACCGCTAATCTATGGGTCTGGCTAATAGGAAACAACTCTTCGAATACTAAGTACTCGAATACCCTTCGTCTCACAATGGTGAGCAACGGGGTCTATACCGATTATTTCCCAACAGGCGCACATAGCCAGCTGACAGCGTTTTACCGAACCTAACTGTACAACGCGGAGGTATATGAATACGAATAAAGTGCATATGAATGCGCACCTTCATAGAACATACATACATATATATATATATATATATATATATATATATATATATATATATATATATATATATATATATTCGCATTTTGCGTATATACTGTCTACATACAGATAATCAAAATGGATTCTAATTATATAATAAACTCGCTCAAGAGCCATTATCATAGCCAGTAACTGCAGATGATTATTTTGCATCAGTCAATGTATAACAGAATCGAGAAACTGTTCAATTATAAAAGTCTGTAGACCTTCGGCAAGTTTGTGGGTGCGTCTGGAGACGTGAGGGGCGAGGTAGTCTACGGGAAGGACATACACAGCGTCACGGGGGTGAAGAGAAAATGGGATGAGGTAAGGGAAGGGGGTTTTTAACTTCCCTCCCTCCTGCAGCTGTTATGAAGGGGGTGGGTGGGTGTGGAGAGGTCCCACATACTCACCAAGGTCATGCTTTACCACCAGATGTGTCCGTCGTGTGAGGAACCTCGGGTTTTGTTGTTGACCATTGACACAACACACGGTGACGATGACATCTTAAGCCTAGGTATAGCATATGGTGACTCCAAGAAGAGATATCCATTTTTAGCAGAGGTTGTAAACATTACTCCATATACAACACAATGTGAGAATGAACATTCAGATATATTATTATTATTATTATTATTATTACTATTATTATTATTATTATTATTATTATTATTATTATTATTATTATTATTATCATTATTATCATTATCATTATCATTATCATCATTATCATTATTATCATTATCATTATTATTATTACTATTACTATTAGTAGTATTATTATCTTTAATGATTTCAATTCATGTATCTAGCCTTGAAACAAGCTTGGATCATTTTAGGTTCGGTTCAAGGTCATCCACACTTCCATATGATAATAATAGTAAAATCAATGATAGTGATAATGATAATAATGATAATGAAAATAATAGTAATATTGATTATAATGATGATATAATCATAATTGGTTATACTAATGATTATGATACTACTACTACTACTACTAATAATAATAATAATAATAATAAAAATAATGATAATAATAATAACAATAATCATAATAATGATAATATGACTAGTTATACTAATGATTATGATACTACTGCTACTACTACTACTACTACTACTACTACTACTTATAATAATAATAATAATGGTAATAATGATAATGATAATATGATTAGTTATACTAATGATTATGACACTACTACTACTAATGATGATAATAATAATAATAATAATAATGAAATAATAATAATAATGATAATAATTATAATGATAATAACAATGATAATATATCTAGTTATACTAATCATCATGATACTACTACTACTACTACTACTGATGATGATAATGATAATAGATAATGAATGATAACTATAATAATCATTTTATAGTGACGTCAACCAATCTGCAGCCAACGAGAACACACCAGTCTTACCTCGACCCACAAACAACGTTAGAAATGTTGAAGTTTGTGAAACGTTTGGTACAAATGATCACCAGCAAATTATTTTAGACGTAACGTTGGTCAATATGAAAGTCGCAACATGTACCAGATTTTTGACTTACACATTTTTGACGATCTTTGCACTGCTCTTGATAAGCAAATGTGGATCTGTATCGTCAATGTAAACGATACGGATGTGGCTCACTTGGAAAGAGCTTCAGTAAAACTTTCAAAGCAGTAGAAGGGATATGCCGAGCAGACGTTCTTTTTTTTTTTTATCTTTAATGAAACAAAGTGACATTGTGGCGGAACGATGAAACAAGGAGGTGACCCTTGTCTTTCAAAGCAGCACATTAGACTGGAAACTGACAAATAATCAACATGAGAGAGCAAATTACGTGGACGTGCATAGAGACATTAAGGAACATTATAAGACAAATTAAACGTTAGTATGAAGCGTATATTGCTAAACATAGCAAGAGAAACTCAATTGGCGAATCGCAGCGAGCTGTGGTACTGACCCCAGCCTCTCTCATCACTGTACAGTAACACCCTCAGAAAAAACTGAACGTGTTATCATGTCATATAATCATCCCTCGATATAAGATGACTTTAAGATCAATTTTCCCGTTATTTGGCAAGTGCTCATCACTCAAAGTAGCGTGAGTTTGAAGATACTACACAACAAGTGGTTCCAAAGCGGGACAATCATTGACATGTCTTAAGTGCTGGACGACTGGGGGGCATTGTGAGGTGCCATACTGGTCTTCCGGTCGGGCCTTTGCCATCTAGGAATTCTGTGTGACTGAACCTTTACTTATAGTAACTAAGTAGCCCTTTATAACTGTGTTATGAGCGAAATAACTGTGTAACCCTGCTCTAAGAAGATTTATGATTGCGTCATGAGCGAGAGAGTCTTTATTTAGTCAAGTGATTTGCTTTAATTACGGGAAAGAAACAGTGGCTTGGCTCAAGACAACGACGAAGCCATGGCAATGACCTTAATTTTCTTCAAATACGTATTTACGACTGAAATCACAATTCGTCCTAATTCCACTACAGAGAGAAGGAAATTTGTAATAGAGTGACATAAAATTGGAAAAGAATACCCTCAATAGCAACTGACTGATGTAAATCCAACAACAAGTCCAAACAAACCGTATCCGAGGACAGTGAAAAAGACGAGATATGACATAGGTTCAGCCTCCTGGATTGCATCTTTTTTTTTGCAGCACATCACATGCTACGAGGAAAGTGCCGGGGGAAGGAAAGTCTGCCGGTGCAACACCAATATTCAGGAAAGGTAATAAGTCACTGTCTGGAAATTATCGTCCAATTAGTTCACTTTTTGTAGCTGGAAATCATTGTCCAATTAGCTTACTTTCTGTAGCTGGAAATTATCGTCCAATCAGCTTACTTTCTGTAGCTGGAAATCTGAAAAAGCCTAATTGAGGACCGTAACTAAAAGATTCTCTGAATAATCTCGACAGAATCATTCATGTCTGAGAAACCTGCTTGATTGCCTTTTCGACAACCTTAGTATGTATGATGAAAGTAAAGCAATTCATGTCTCTTGTTCAGATCTAGAAAAAAAATGAAATTCCGCATCAAAGGTGACAAGCGCAAGCTGAATCACATGATATAGATGCAGTTGTCCATCAGCAGTTTGGAGATTGGTCGACCGGCCATAAACAAAGAGTAATATTTGATAGTCAAGCCTCAGAATAGTTAGACGTAAGAAGTGGCGTGCCACAGGGATCATTCTTGGGACCGATTCTCTTTCTAGATATTCCTGATCCTGATGATGGGCTGTACTGCAAGATATCATGATTCGCAGAGGAGACGAAGCTGGGGAAAGAAATTGAAGAGGCTTATGATGAACTACGGCTGAAAATTGACATAGACAAACTGGTTAACTGGGCCACTTGGTGGCAAAATGAATTTCAATATTGACGAGCGCAAAGTGTTACACATCGGTAGTAAACAAAGGGAAAGCAAGTTATCTTAAGAATTCTGTTGAGCTGTAAAGGACAAACAAGGAAAAAGGACTTGGGTGTGAGGCAAGTAAGCAGTGCATCCAAGCAGTATAAAGAACAAACAAAATTTTTTGGATTCGCAAGTATCGCTTACGAATCGGTCTTCGGAAATCATTCTCACTCTTTCCCGTCCATCGGTGCGTCCCTATCTTGAAAGCTGCGTTCAGACTTGCTCACTCTACATAAAAAAAAAAAAAAAAATAGAGAGAATGGAGAGAGCACAGCGTGGAGCTAACCAAACATGACTCCTGGACTGAGACACTAATCGTATGAGAACGGACCAACCGACTTCACTCTGTATCGTTGAGAAAAGAGAAGTTAAAGATGCGATCAAATACACGTACTCAAAATTATCAGAGACTTCGATATTCTCGATCAAAGTAGCTACTTAAGAGACAACGAGTCCCTTGATTCAAGTCTTAGTCATGGATGCAGACTCGTGGATAAACACTTTATCTCGAATGTGGCGAAGTCTTGCTTTACAGCAAGATTGGTAACCTATGAAATGATCTACCGATCAAAGAATAGATTCGATAGATATTTTACTTCAAGTCCAGGACTGGCATTATATGCGCCTCCTTCATTATATCAACAGTTGTAAAGGTTATTCTCACGGAAACATCTGCATGCCTTTGTGCTCTTAACAGACTAGTCTGTGAGTGTCTGGTATATTTAACTATTACATACAGCCTCGAAAGGACCCAGTGGTTTATCACTGTACTCCTTTGTATTAGTTAGTATAATTATCATTATCATCATCATAATCATTATAGCAAGAATGCAGGTATTACTGATATCATTTATCATTCATATCAGCTTATATTTACCGAAAGATTAATTCATAAGTAAGAGAATTGTTTACAGATGATAAGGTAAGATATGACCATTACAGTTGCTATCATCACCAATATCAACATTCTGTCATCATTATGCTGATGGTTGTCATTTACTGACTCGTGTCGTTATCTCCACACCACCAGAGCTGGGACGCCGCGCACTCCTACTGCCGCAGCCTGGAAGGGTTCCTAGTCTCGAGGGATGAGTACCGACTGCTGAAGGACACCTGGAACGCCAAGGGCACGACCAACCTCACCTGGACGGCCCTCACGCCCTACAACGGACACTACCAGTGGCTTTCTAGATGCCCAGGTAAAGCCCCCTTAACCTCTTTGAATGAAAGAAAAGGAATCCCTGAACTTACTTTTAACCTCGTAGAATCCTTTAGGTCCTTGAGCACGGAAGGTATGATCCTTAAGCACGGTGGTATGATCCTTGAGCACGACGGTACGACCTTGTGTGTGTGGTATGACGACCCTTTCAGAGTCAGGTTCAAAGGCCAGGTTAAGACTACCGTACCCCAAGGGTCGTACCACTGGGCTTTAAGGGTCATGCACGATTGAGGTCATGAAGCATTGTCGAATATTTGACTAGAGTAGATGCTCGAGAATGACTTAACTTGTAATGAAGGACCTCTGTAGATCAAGTTGCAATAAAGTAGCTTTAGACTATCCAGCCACAACTAATTGTCTCAGTAGTTTTGACTCAATAAAGATAATTTGGCATCTTAAAGGCATAACATCTGTCAGAGGAGAGCAGTTTCACTTGTCCAGTTTCTGTAGAAGCTTTCTAGTCTTAACTATCCCTGTGGTAATAATATAAGCTTGTGTGATATGTAATAAAGCATATATACGAACTTAACTTATAATAATAATAATAATGATAATAATAATAATAATGATAATAATGATGATAAAAATTATAATGATAATGGTTAAAGTAATTGTAGTAGTAGAAATAATAATAATAATAATAATAATAATAATAATAATAATAATAATAATAGCAATAATAATAATAATAATAATAATAATAATAATAATAATAATAATAATAGTATATTGAATAAAAATCAAAATTATATACGAGTTCGCATGATTTTACACGCACATGACCAGGATGTTCATCCTCCTTACCGGATTCGTGAATAACTGGGTACATGGCTCAGGTTTGGGTGTGTGTGTGTGTGTGTGTGTGTGTGTGTGTGTGTGTGTGTGTGCGGGAGTGAAAATACGATGCACATATACACAAGAGACGGGCCAACGGTAAAACTTTCCTCGTAACATACAACTATGAATTATACGAAGGAGGAACTTAGCAATATACCGTGGAAAAAGGAAGTGGCGAAAATCCTAGCAGTTTAGCATCTGTATAGCGTGAGTGAGAGAGAACAAGGAACGAATATATCAGGGAAGGAAAGGAGGAACAAGGAACGAATATATCAGGGAAGGAACGTACGACCTGTAATGCTGTACAACATGTCGCTGGACACAGATAAAGCGCGGTGGTGGTCAGAGAGTGCAAACGTAATTCATGTCTTTGAGAAAGAAGATCGAAAAGCTGTGGGTAAGCTACAGATTGATCCTTCCAACGAGAGTGGTATGGAAGTCCCGGAAAAGATGGTCAGAAAGCAGCTACATGCCTAATTACCGGCAAAGGAGGAACTGCCTAACCGAGAAAAACGACACGAGGGTCGTGTGGAACGATCCTCGTAGATTTCTACGAGAAAGTGAGCTCCGTTCTAGACGAGATAGGAGGCTGGGCGGTTCAGATGTATCTGGACTGCAAGAAAGCATTTGACGCTTTACCACACAGGTGGTTGGTAAAGAAGCTGGATCTCCAGGCAGGAATAAGAGAGAGAGACAGAGACTTCCAGTGAAGGTTATGTTAGTAAAAGGAAAATGGGTTGAGGTGGCATACCGCAAGGTTCTTCTCTGGGACTATTACTCTACCTGATCCATGTGAACGTCTTACCAGAAGGTTCGGATGTCTGTATGACTATGCATGTGAGTGAGATGAAGGTCATGAGAGATGTAGAGAAGGAGGGTATGACTGCATGACCTTACAAAGGGCCAGAGACAAATTTCAGAATTGGGTCTGGTAAATGGTTAATGAAAATCTAACCCAAGTGAATGCAAAGACATGAGACGGAAGACGATGAACGAAGTCCCTAAAATAAACAACAGCTAATAGGAAATTAGCCTCTGGAATGTGTTTGTGTGTGTAAGAAGGAGGACCCCACGAGTTGACATCGTCCCTAACTTGTCGCTAGAATCTCATGTAAGGACAATAATTATGGAGAGGCAAACTATCAGATGGTAGTGTTAGATTTGCATTGAAGTACGTGGACAGGAAATGACCAGCTGTTTACGTCCACCATTAGGCCAAAACATGAATATGTTTATCAACTTTGGTCACAGTGCTTGACGAAGCACAAAGGACGAAGACAATGGACAGAGAAGGGCAACAAAGACGGTAACCGGGAGTAGGACAGATAAAGGACAGGAAAAGGTTAGAGGCCCTTCAGATTGTCAACCATGGAAGAAAGATGGGTAAGGAGTGACCTGATCACAACCATAAGGTTTTAAACTAGGTTGATGACGCAAACAACATAGGGTTCTTTGAGAGATGGAAGAACAGAACAGAACAACTCCACATGGCATAAAGTTAACCAAAAAACTTCCTTGAGAAGTAAAAAGCAGTGAAGTATTTATATGATGAATGGAATAAACTGAATGATGAAATTGTTCATGTGGACATCACACGGCAGTTTAAAAAAGTTGTCTGATATTAAAGAATATTCATGAGATCGGGACCACCACGAGTGTAGAACTTCACCCATATAACACAGACACCACACACACACACACACACACACACACACACACACACACACACACACACACACTCACACTCTCCCACTCACCTCAACTACACTCCCACACACCATCACACCCACACTCCTCACTCACTACATCTCCCAAACCACCTCTCACAGACCATCCTCACGCAGAAACACAACACAACACAAAGCCATGCGCTAAACAACTCACAAGGAATTCGACAGACAAAAGAACTCACGAATACATAACCACATACGAATGACTATACACATATGAATACACAACACATACTGAATGATCACAAACATACACGGACAACATATACACACACGAATCAAACATACTCGGTAACACAATACATTACAACAGATCAACTACATACAACTACAAATCACATCACTAACTATATACATCACGAATACCTACAAACACAACGAATTTATACAGATTACGGACACTACTAAACATACAGAATGCACACACCACACACTAATACATAACACATACAGCAAGCTATATACATTACGGAATACAATACACATATCATGCCACACTGCTACACTAACAACACACACATCAACTCATTCAATCATGAACTTAACATTCTTCACGTCCACCCTCATCTATCACTACCCACCACAAATACACAAACCACAAGATCAACATCCACGACCACACACTATAAACACCCACTACACGGTAAATAGCCCATCACGTTCTAGTTCACAACAACATTGTACCCTCAGTGATCCAGTCCCTCAGTCCATGCCTACAGTGTCCAGTTCACAGCTTCAGTATCACAGCACAACATTCCTTCACGTACCATTTACCTTCATGTACTATCACTCACCGTACCATCTTCACACACCACATTACCAGTTACCAACACTCACGATCCATGTACACTCATCCAATCCAACATCTCACAGACATCACACACACCTAATCTTCCAAAAGTCTGATTTACATCGCTGACTTATACAAACACTACCAAAACATCAAATTACCTCCACAAGAATTCACTTCGCCTCACTTGACACGGCCTCAAACACAAATTCACCTTCTTGTAACACATCCACTCCATTCTAGCACACGACCCAACTGTACCAACATTAAACACTTTATCACCACTTCACACTTATGCCTCACACTTAAAAAAACCTCAAACCACACTATTACAGAATTGCATTCATGGCACATTTAGTCCATCATCACACAATCCGCAGAACCCATCACATGTCACACAATAACATCTATTACACTCGTCGAAATTCTAAGCCATCTCAGAATCACACACTCAAATTACAGACAAAGCCATACATCTAGACCATCACAACAATCAACATGGAACCAAAGAGCACCACCACACCAACTTGTCACTTCACCAACCATGGAAACACCACAACAAGCAACTGCACACCATCGGAACACACAAACACAGAGCCATGATTTCACACACACAGACAACAAATGCATTGGAAACACACAGACACTAACTCAGCACACTTGCAACTCAATGAAATTGTCAACAAACAACCCTTAAAGACACACACCTTTTAACACCAACGACACTAATCATACATACATCACAGTACCTATATACTTACAATATCATCACTTGTATACCTATCACACATCACATGATTATCCTACAGATCACACAGAATCACGACGACTACACACACACACACACAGACACACACACACACACAGACACACAGACACACACACACACCTCACACAGACAGACACACACACACACACACACACACACACACACACACACACACACACACACACACACACAGACACACACACACACACAGACACACACACACACACAGACACACAGACACACACACACACCTCACACAGACAGACACACACACACACACACACAGAACACACACACACACACACACACACACACACACACACACACACACACACACACACACACACACAGACACACACACACACACACAGACACACAGACACACACACACACCTCACACAGACAGACACACACACACACACACACACACACACACACACACCACACACACACACACACACACAGACACACACACACACCTCACACAGACACACACACACAGACACACAGACACACACACACACCTCACACAGACAGACACACACACACACAGACACACACACACACACACACACACACACACACACACACACACACACACACACAGACACACACACACACACCTCACACAGACAGACACACACACACACACACACACACACACACACACACACACACACACACACACACACACCTCACACAGACACACACACACAGACACACAGACACATACACACACCTCACACAGACACACACACACAGACACACAGACACATACACACACCTCACACAGACAGACACACACACACACAGACACACACACACACACACACACACACACACACACACACACAGACACACACACACACACACACACACACACACACACACACACACACACACACCTCACACAGACACACACACACAGACACACAGACACATACACACACCTCACACAGACACACAGACACATACACACACCTCACACAGACAGACACACACACACACAGACACACACACACACACACACACACACACACACACACACACACAGACACACACACACACACACACACACACACACACACACACACACAGACACACACACACACAGACACACACACACACACACACACACACACACACACACACAGACACACACACACACACAGACACACACACACACACACACACACACACACACACACACACAGACACACACACACACACACACACACACACACACAGACACACACACACACACAGACACACAGACACACACACACACCTCACACAGACAGACACACACACACACACACACACACACACACACACACACACACACACACACACACACACACAGACACACACACACACACAGACACACAGACACACACACACACCTCACACAGACAGACACACACACACACACACACACACACACACACACACACACACACACACACACACACACACAGACACACACACACACCTCACACAGACACACACACACAGACACACAGACACACACACACACCTCACACAGACAGACACACACACACACAGACACACACACACACACACACACACACACACACACACACACACACACACACAGACACACACACACACACAGACACACACACACACACAGACACACACACACACACACACACACACAGACACACACACACACACACACACACACACACACACACACACACACACACACAGACACACACACACACAGACACACACACACACACACACACACACACACACACACAGACACACACACACACACAGACACACACACACACACACACACACACACACAGACACACACACACACACACACAGACACACACACACACACACACAGACACACACAGACACACACACACACACACAGACACACACACACACACACACAGACACACACACACACACACACACACACAGACACACACACACACACACACACACACACAGACAGACAGACAGACACACACACACACACACACACACACACACACACAGACACACACACACACACAGACACACACACACACACAGACACACACACACAGACACACACACACACACACACACACACACACACACACACACACACACACAGAGCGAAAATGGAATTACTCTCGTAATATAACCATTAGGACGAATGAGGAGCGATAATAAAGCAGTCTTCAAGCGCTCGTGTTCCCGAAAATGAGAGAGAGAGAGAGAGAGAGAGAGAGAGAGAGAGAGAGAGAGAGAGAGAGAGAGAGAGAGAGAGAGAGAGAGAGAGAGAGAGAGAGAGAGAGTTGCAGGTACCAGAAGGTCTGTTGGACAGTTGCCAGGTTTAAGAACAAGTCTCCACATTAACACTGCGGCAGATGAAGTTAAACTAGAAAAGTTAGAAGGTTCTCTCTCTCTCTCTCTCTCTCTCTCTCTCTCTCTCTCTCTCTCTCTCTCTCTCTCTCTCTCTCTCTCTCTCTCTCTCTCTCTCTCTCTCTCTCACACCTCAATCCTCCGGCATGAAATAAGAAAGGAGGAAAAAAAATGACCATGGGCTGCTGAAACAAACTCACGAATGGAATTCGATGAGGCAAGAATGAACTGGAATACATATATATCTACATTACTGGAATGCTTATACACATTACTGGAATACATATATACATTACTGGAATGCATACATACATTACTGGAATACATATATACACTACTGGAATGCTTATATACATTACTGGGATACACATATACATTAATGGGATGCTTATATACATTACTGGAATACATATATACATTACTGGAGTGCTTATATACATTACTGGAATACTTATATAAATTACTGGAATGTTTATAAGTATTACTGGAATACTTATATATATTACTGGAATGCTTATACATATTACTGGAATACTTATATACATTACTGGAATGCTTATATACATTACTGGAATACATATACACATTATCTGACCACACTGTTGCTTCAATTATACTACACACTGGCGATGGTTTCAACTGGAGTTGTCATTTGTTATTTGAACTTGGAATATTTTCTCTTTTCTATGTCCATCCTCTTCATCTTATGAATACCCGAGCTGTTCAAATATCGACCAATACCTCAAGGTATCAATGTTCGTGGTTTCCATTAAGAACCTTTGACGGTAAATAGTTCCCAGTGTTCGACGTTCTATGTGTCATGAATGAAATTGTTTCCTTCAGTGTTCCATGTTCCTTCAGTGTACCATGTTCATTCAGTGTACCATGTTCCTTCAGTGTACCATGTTCCTTCAGTATTCCATGTTCCTTCAGTGTACCATGTTCATTCAGTGTACCATCTTCCTTCAGTGTACCATCTTCCTTCAGTGTACCATGTTCCTTCAGTGTACCATGTTCCTTCAATGTACCATGTTCCTCAGTGTTCCATGTTCCTTCAGTGTCATTCCAGGTGTTCTTGTAACATCACCTTATCTCCCAAAAAGGTCTTGATTTACATTGTCGGCTTTGATCTGTATATCAAGACTCATAGCAAGTCAGTGTGAAGTGTAGGCTACCTGAAAGAGATTTCATCTTCGCCTCACTTGATATGGTCGGTCTCTCAGAACTGGAATTAGTTTTATGGCTCTTCTTTGTATCTATATTTCTCCGTGTCCATTTTCTTAGTCTAGGATCCAGACTTGGGTAGCATTGGCTTTAAATCTTTATTTGCTCATGTTCACTATTTAGTGGCCTTCATATTGTTTATATAGAATAACCTCAAGATCCTTGTCTTCGTTTACTTAAGAGTTTGGATTTCTTGGCAATTTGTAGTCATGTACAATATTCTCGCAGTAACCCAGTAGTCGACATGTGTCACATGATCATTCTGCTGGTTAGTTAGGATCTCGTTGAATTCTAGGCCTGCTTCTTGCCTTGTATTATCTACAACTTCTGAAATGTCAGACATGAAGCCTAATTCTAGATCATCTATGTATTATATAGAATGGAACGTGGGTCAAAGAGCGATCCCTGTGGCACCCAACTTGTCACGTTCAGCCAGCCAGTTGGAAACGCCACTATTCAAAGCAACTTGTTGCTCACCATCGGTGAGACAGACAAACAATGTGATTGCCATGTGATTTCAAAGCACACAGTAATTTCTGGTGAATGCTTTTGGAAACTCCAAGCGGGTTAGATCTGAGGGGACTTGTCAACTTCTAATGAAATTTGTCAAGCAAGAAACCTTCTGTTGAAGATAACTTGTCTTTTTTTTAACACAACGATCTTATTATTATCATTATCATCATCAGTAGTAGTATTATCATTATCAATATCATCCTTGTTATTATCCTTATCATCATTATCATGATTATCCTTTTAGTATCCTCATGAATCCTTGGCGATATATTTTTCCTTCCTATAAACTTCAATTCCAAATGTGTTTCTCTCTCGACAACTTACTGTCCCTAATTCCATGATCGTCCTGGCATTATATCAGGTTAACTTTAAACTTCATTTCTTTATCTTTTCGTTCAGAGTATATATATGATTGCGATTTTATTTTTTTTTTCTTTAATGCGTTGTTTATACGCAAGGCTGAATGTTCTTCGCGATCTTATGGCGACCTTGGTCGTCAATTGTCTGGGCCCAGTGTACAAGGTCGGGGGGTTGTTTAAGAGGTGTGCGCCGGAGAGAGAGAGAGAGAGAGAGAGAGAGAGAGAGAGAGAGAGAGAGAGAGAGAGAGGACCTCACCGTGTGTGTGTGCTCAACAACATTTGTCTCATACGCACTTCTCGCAAGTGTGTTTTTGCTGTTACTTCTAATAACAAAATACACCCCCCCCCCACCCACAATATACATATATGGCTCTATCTATCTATCGATCGATTCAGATGTTATCGTGCGGTTCACATCAGGCGTCGAATTAGCTCATATAAGCCTATATATACATTCCTATGAGTCCATGGGGAAAATAAAACACGATAAGTCC
Source organism: Panulirus ornatus (assembly GCF_036320965.1). NCBI lineage: Eukaryota > Metazoa > Arthropoda > Malacostraca > Decapoda > Palinuridae > Panulirus > Panulirus ornatus. Next base: position 2,071,670 of record NC_092248.1, on the reverse strand, counting down.
CCAAGTGCACTTTCGTGTTATAATCACATCATCAGGGGAGAGACAAGAGAGAAATATAACAGTCAGTTGATATACCTCAAAAATTATACCATATAATTCTCTATAATCACAATATTAAATCTTATACTTTCGTTAGTAATTCATGAACTTTGTTCAAGTATTATTTTTTTTTCCCCTCTCTCTTCGGCATAGTCATTTTTAGAAGACGTACTCAAGGAAGAATAGTGCATACCAATTTTTCCCCCCCCCCATGTCTGTTTATAGTGGTATTGTCCATACGCATAGATATCATGATTGATAATGAAAAATGTATTTAATTAATGTCAGGCGGTCATTATAATCATTATTATATTATTATTATCATGATTATTATCCTTACTGTTACAATTACTATGATTATTTATGTATCTCGTTTTTGTTTTAATGACGCCACTGTCATTCTTATTACTCTGTCATTGCTATGATTATCAATGGTATCACTAATGTAATTGCAATTATCATAATCATTATCATTCCAATTACTTCTAAAAGATGTTAGTACTAATGATTCAGGGGATGAGGTGTCATTTATTTACCTTCCTGACTCCTCTTTATCGGCAGATTTATCAGTTATTCCCAATAACATAAAAGCTGTTGGAGGAGGTATAAAGTAATACCCATAATTACAAAAGGAATTTGAGTATTATACAATATACAATGACTTCAGTACGAATCTTGCCTTACCTAGTCCACAACACAGATTTCCCTGAGGATAATTCCCAAAAGATGATAATGGTCGACACATGAAGACCAAACTATTGACCCTTACTTAAACTACCATTTTCCAAACACCTGATTCGATGACCTAACAATCCTTGTTTCTCCACAAAGCCTAAAGTTATAATTCCCACACTTTTAAGCTTCTGAAAAATCTTTGAATTATGTGGTTTCCATTTTGTCATATCATTCGGCATGTGTCAGCTACGTACTATATACCGTGTAGGTAATAATACCTACTACTCACCTTAGATTTTTGTATTCAATAACATCAAATATTCCATTTTTTCTATTTGACCATCCTGGGCATGTTGTTTGATTTTAAGTAGTTGCATGTTAAACCCTTCATGATAAATACTTAATAACATTTTGGCATGTCTTCGACTGGTTCTGTGGTTCTCATCTTCACAAACCTTGATATACAACAAAAGTTCAGCCTTGAACTGAAATCATGACAGCCATTTCCCCAGCGCCCAGCGAGTTTGTGACGTGGCGGGAGCTGCCGGAGCCGTGGGCGAGGGAATGCGCTGCTCTGGACGTGCGCCGTCAGGAGTTCCAGCTGCACGCATGCGCAGACCAGCTTCCCTTCCACTGTGTCCTTCATAAACAAAGCCATTCGGAAGGTAAGGTTTTCTTTTTTCTTCTCCATCATTTATATTTCTCCTCATATATATATATATATATATATATATATATATATATATATATATATATATATATATATATATACTTTTTTTTTTTTTTGCTTTGTCGCTGTCTCCCGCGTTTGCGAGGCAGCGCAAGGAAACAGACGAAAGAAATGGCCCAACCCACCCCCATACACATGTATATACATGCGTCCACACACGCAAATATACATACCTACACAGCTTTCCATGGTTTACCCCAGACGCTTCACATGCCTTGATTCAATCCACTGACAGCACGTCAACCCCGGTATACCACATCGCTCCAATTCACTCTATTCCTTGCCCTCCTTTCACCCTCCTGCATGTTCAGGCCCCGATCACACAAAATCTTTTTCACTCCATCTTTCCACCTCCAATTTGGTCTCCCTCTTCTCCTCGTTCCCTCCACCTCCGACACATATATTCTCTTGGTCAATCTTTCCTCACTCATTCTCTCCATGTGCCCGAACCATTTCAAAACACCCTCTTCTGCTCTCTCAACCACGCTCTTTTTATTTCCACACATCTCTCTTACCCTTACGTTACTTACTCGATCAAACCACCTCACACCACACATTGTCCTCAAACATCTCATTTCCAGCACATCCATCCTCCTGCGCACAACTCTATCCATAGCCCACGCCTCGCAACCATACAACATTGTTGGAACCACTATTCCTTCAAACATACCCATTTTTGCTTTCCGAGATAATGTTCTCGACTTCCACACATTCTTCTAGGCTCCCAGAATTTTCGCCCCCTCCCCCACCCTATGATCCACTTCCGCTTCCATGGTTCCATCCGCTGCCAGATCCACTCCCAGATATCTAAAACACTTCACTTCCTCCAGTTTTTCTCCATTCAAACTCACCTCCCAATTGACTTGACCCTCAACCCTACTGTACCTAATAACCTTGCTCTTATTCACATTTACTCTTAACTTTCTTCTTTCACACACTTTACCAAACTCAGTCACCAGCTTCTGCAGTTTCTCACATGAATCAGCCACCAGCGCTGTATCATCAGCGAACAACAACTGACTCACTTCCCAAGCTCTCTCCTCCCCAACAGACTTCATACTTGCCCCTCTTTCCAAAACTCTTGCATTCACCTCCCTAACAACCCCATCCATAAACAAATTAAACAACCATGGAGACATCACACACCCCTGCCGCAAACCTACATTCACTGAGAACCAATCACTTTCCTCTCTTCCTACACGTACACATGCCTTACATCCTCGATAAAAACTTTTCACTGCTTCTAACAACTTTCCTCCCACACCATATATTCTTAATACCTTCCACAGAGCATCTCTATCAACTCTATCATATGCCTTCTCCAGATCCATAAATGCTACATACAAATCCATTTGCTTTTCTAAGTATTTCTCACACACATTCTTCAAAGCAAACACCTGATCCACACATCCTCTACCACTTCTGAAACCACACTGCTCTTCCCCAATCTGATGCTCTGTACATGCCTTCACCCTCTCAATCAATATCCTCCCATATAATTTACCAGGAATACTCAACAAACTTATACCTTTGTAATTTGAGCACTCACTCTTATCCCCTTTGCCTTTGTACAATGGCACTATGCACGCATTCCGCCAATCCTCAGGCACCTCACCATGAGTCATACATACATTAAATAACCTTACCAACCAGTCAACAATACAGTCACCCCCTTTTTTAATAACTTCCACTGCAATACCATCCAAACCTGCTGCCTTGCCGGCTTTCATCTTCCGCAAAGCTTTTACTACCTCTTCTCTGTTTACCAAATCATTTTCCCTAACCCTCTCACTTTGCACACCACCTCGACCAAAACACCCTATATCTGCCACTCTATCATCAAACACATTCAACAAACCTTCAAAATACTCACTCCATCTCCTTCTCACATCACCACTACTTGTTATCACCTCCCCATTTGCGCCCTTCACTGAAGTCCACGGGGAAAATGAAACATGATAAGTTACCAAGTGCACTTTCGTGTAATAATCACATCATCAGGGAGAAATATAACAGTCAGTTGATATAGAACGAAGAGACGTAGCTAGAACGCCATTTGGTAAACATGCGATTGTCCAAGATAGACAACGAGCGTATCATAAACTTATTATGTGGACAAGAGGGTGAATTGGTTACGAATTTCATCAACAGTAAAGTTATCCGATTTGTATAGACCATCACTAATATTAAGATTATAATTCTTTGTGTATTTAATAGTAGAAGATTCATTGATATTTCTCGTGGTACTGGTGTCAGTTAATAGCTGAGATGGCATTACTCCACTCAATAAAATGATCATAGTTTTTAACATGATTAAACAAGGCATTTGATTCTTGTCCCGGTCTAATACTATATATATATGTTGCTTAAGTCTAACAGAAAGATCCCTACCAGTCTGCCCAATATAAAACTTATCACAATTTATACATGGCACTTTATGGATGCACCCAGGCGAATTATCTGGTGAATTCCTGATTAAGATGTTCTTTACAGTATTACTGTTGCTGAAGGCAACATTTACATTAAACGATCTAAGCAACAGGGAAAGTAAAGTAAAAATATTATCAAAAGGGAGGACTAAAAGATTCTTGGTGTCAATGGGAGGTTTGTGCTCAACTCTATAAAATTATTTTTTTGCTAACTTAAGGGATTTATAAATGAAAGATCTAGGGTGTTTTAACTTAGATCCAATGGAATATATCTTCTCAAACTCATCATCAATATACTCTGGACTGCAAATACGTAATGCCCTAAGGAACATAGATTGAAATGATAATGATTTAACGTTGAGATGAGAAATATTGGACATATGAGCAACAATAATACTATAAAGAACATTTCAATCAGGAACTCACCAGAAAATTCTCCTGGGAGCATCTACAAAATGCCATGTAGAAATTGTGATAAGTTTTATGTTGAGCAGACTGGTAAGGATCTTTCTGTTAGATTTAAACAACATAAATATAGTATAAGAACGGGACAAGAGTCAAATGCCTTGTTTAATCACGTTAAAAACTATGATCATTGTATTGACTGGAGTAATGCCATCGCAGTTATTAACTCTAATTCCAGTACCACGAGAAGTATCACTGAATCTTCTATAATCAAATACACAAAGAATTATAATTAAATTATTGATGGTCTATACGAATTGGTTAACTTTATTGTTGATCAAATTTGTAAACAATTCACCTTCTTGTCCACATGATAAGTTTATGATACGCTCGTTGTCTGTCTTGGACAATCGCAAGTTTACCAAATGGTGTCCTAGTTACGTCTCTTCGTTGTATATCAACTGACTGTTATATTTCTCTCTTGTGTATCCCCTGATGATGTGATTATTACACGAAAGTGCACTTGGGAACTTATCGTGTTTCATTTACCCCGTGGACTCATAGGAATATACTTGATCACGCGCAATATATATATATATATATATATATATATATATATATATATATATATATATATATATATATATATATATATATATATATGTAATACGATCTTATTTCTCTTTGTCTTGTGATTCATTTCCGTTTACTATTTTTTATATTCCATCGTGTTATTTCCCAACATTTCTTCATAGTTCCTGGAGTCGTAATGTTCTATATACTTTCCCATCGCAGGGCTGGAACATAATGGGGTCTTCCGCCGCAAGGGCTGGAATATAATGGGGTCTTCCGCCGCAAGGGCTGGAATATAATGGGGTCTTCCGCCGCAAGGGCTGGAACATAATTGGGTCTTCCGCCGCAAGGGCTGGAATATAATGGGGTCTTCCGCCGCAAGGGCTGGAATATAATGGGGTCTTCCGCCGCAAGGGCTGGAATATAATGGGGTCTTCTGCCGCAAGGGCTGGAATATAATGGGGTCTTCTGCCGCAAGGGCTGGAATATAATGGGGAATTAAATGTGGCCGGGCTGGGCAATGATGGGGACTTCCTCTCGCAAGGTTGCACTTCTGATGGATGCCCTTTTTCTTGTTGCAGGGCTGGACTATGACGGAGGCCTACCTGCCGCCGGCCTGGACGAAGACGTGGATCTGTCCGACGTGGAGCTGCGGGTGGAGGGAAGCACCCCGCCCAACCACTTCCACGGGTGGTACTCCTTGCCTGAGTCCTACTTCCTGGAACTGACGCTCTCCTGCCGCGCCTACAGCAGGTTCACAGGGGAACTCCTGCCCCTGCAGCCGAAGGTGTTCTGGAGGAAGGTAGGTTGGTGGTGAAGGTGAGAGAGAGAGAGAGAGAGAGAGAGAGATAGAGGAGGGAATGGGGGAGAGGGAATTTTCCTGCGTATCTAAGTTAGGCTATGTTTAATTTCCTGTGTCCAATATATAGGAAATGATAACCTGGCTTGTCCAGCGTGATGACCTGGTGATCTGGTATGATGATGTGTATGATGATCTGGTGTTCTCATATGGTGTGTATGATGACCTGGTGGTCTGATATGGTGTGTATGATATGATGGTGTGGTAATATGACTTGATGGTCTGGTATGATGACCTGATGGTCTGGTATGATGATGTGTATGATGACCTGGTGGTCTGGTATGATGATGTGTATGATGACCTGGCGGTCTGATATGGTGTGTATGATATGATGGTGTGGTAATATGACTTGATGGTCTGGTATGATGATCTGATGGTCTGGTATGATGATGTGTATGATGACCTGGTGGTCTGGTACGATGATGTGTATGATGACCTGGTGGTCTGGTATGATGATGTGTATAATGACTTGGTGGTCTGGTATGATGATGTGTATGAAAACCTGATGGTCTGGTATGATGACCTGGTGATCTGATATGGTGTGTATGATGACCTGGTGGTCTGGTATGATGACCAGGTGGTCTGATATGATGGTATGATGACTGGTGATCGGATATGATGTGTATGATGACCTGGTGGTCTGATATGATGTGTATGATAAACTGGTGGTCTGGTATGATGACCTGGTCTAGTATGATGACCTGGTGGTCCGGTATGATGACCTGGTGGTCTGGTATGGTGTGCATGATGATCGAATGTCGACCCTGTACGAAGGATGACCTGGACGTCTCTCTCCCGCCACAGGACCTGGTCTACACGAGCCACTGTGTGGCCGACATGAAGCCGGCCACCATCCACGACGCCACCAAGTCGGAGGCGGACGGCGTGGTGCCCGGGGTGACGGAGGTGGCGCCCCTCTTCATCAACCAGGGGACCTACTGGTGCGAGGCCTGGCTGCCCGGGTCGCCGAAACGCCTCACCAGCAACAAGGTTCTGGTGACGCTCAACGACCGGCTGGTAGTCCTCTTCAACGCCCACAAGAGAGAGGCGCCGCCCGGCAACACCGTCGAAGAAGCGAAGGAGAAGCTTCGAGACGCCTTTCGCTCGCAGTTCAACAACATCTCCAGCTACACCCTGGACGTCATCGCCGTCGAGAAGGAGGTGGTCCCGGGCTCCTCAGACATCCTGGCCAAGTATAGCTTCCACCTCCATATGAACATCAGCCAGCTTGAGTCACACGTCAAGGATATCCAGAATCGCGTGCACACGTACGAGAGGATCTACACGCAGAGGGGTTACTTGCGATCTTCCAGTGTTCGTCTGCCGACCTTCTGCTTCCGAGAGAAGAACTCGTTCGGCACCGGACACAAATTGCAGTGGCCCTTCACGCCGGCAGGAGACGTGCACCCACGGAACTACAAGTGTAAAGTGAAGTACAATGAGCTGGCTCCAGGCAGGTGTGAGTGGAACTACACACAAGGAGCGCGGCTGACCCTTGACCCAACTTCCTGTGACTGGGAGGACCTGTGTCCGCGCGGGTACACAAGCGTGAGCGACACCTGCGTCAGTGTCTCGGCGTCAGACACCTGGGCGCGAGGCTTCAGTAACATCTACAACAACAGTCAAGAGATGAGCCTCATTGAACTTACTCGCTTCCTGTCGCGCAGGAAGTGGATGGATGTGCGTGAGGCCGTGAAAAGGTTGGTGGTGGAGGGTACAGCACAGGGCAAGATATGGCTCCCAATCAGACGGCTGCGACGTCTAAGTCCACTAACCCTCATGAGTCCACACCAGCTGGAGAGCAACTACTGGCAGTACAACACCTTAAGCGACTACAACATATCCTGGGCGGAGGAGCACCCGCGCAGCAACGAGGACTGCCTGGCCCTGGATATGGATACAAACCAGCTCCAAACGTCAGGTTGCAACACACATCTTCCTTTCGTGGTCATAACCAACGGGAAATTCTTGAAGAGAAACCCATCACGATTCTCTGAATCGCTGGTGACGTCCAGCCGAGGGTGTCCTTCGGGGTGGAACTCAACCATCTTCAAGAGTGACAGCGAAATCTGCTTCAAGCTCTTCGTTAGCCAGAGGAACCTCACGTGGCAAGAGGCGAGCAATTTCTGTGAGGAAATGTACGCACAGTTGCCGTCGCCTAACGTGGGCTTCCTGGACTGGGTGTACCGCCAACACCTGTACAACCACAACGTCGCCAACACCTGGATGGGCGTCAAGAGGATCCACGGACGGTTACTCTACAATGGATCTGTGGACAACATCAACTGGATGGCGGACACAGACTACAGCCAGAAGTACGGCACACTGACGCAGTTTGGCTGGACGCTGGAGGGGGAGGAAGTGACCAAACAAAACATCATATGTCAGCAGAGAAACTCTCCCGAGAAGAGCTTGCTACTCCAGATCCATGAGCCAAGGACTGAAACCTCGCAGACAATGTGTATCGACGCGGAGCACGAGGAGCTCCTGTTGAATGGGGACAGTAGCACCTTACGCTGTTACGTAAACGGCGAGTACACGAGGCACGAGCAAACTATGGACTCAGGCTGTCAGTACGAGCTTAAAGTGAGCAATCAGGGTTACTACCAGTGTCAAGCCTGGGCACAGCCCCCTCTCACGCTGGAACACTCCAACGTCTTCCTCCACAGGGATCCCAGAACCTTTACGTTCGTCGTGACCCTGTCGCAGGACGAGCGCTACAGGCCAGAATTCCACGACAGTACCTTCATTATAAGACAGAGGGGAAGGAGGACGTCGGAGAAGTGTATTGAAGTCTTTATGGCCAAGCTCCGGAGCAGCAACCTCACACTTCACTACAGGTTCACCCCAAGGAATTTCTTTTATCTGCCCGAAGCTGACTCCAGACTCTTGCACAACTTCCATCTTGAGTGTGAGATAAGTGAGAGATACTCGACGCTAACGGAGCCACAACTTCTCGAGACTCTCACGGACATGTTTCCCATCGGTGAAGACTTCTCCAGTTGTACACTGGGAGGCATCCGCAGCACGGTAGGCTGTCCTAGGGAGGTCACGCTAAACTACGCCTCCGGCCCTGACCGAAATCTTACCTGGCCAGAAACCCAAGGGAACTCTGTCGTGATACCACAAGAACTGTGTATCACGCCTGAGGGTGAGCCAGTCACAAGGGAGTGTCTGGGAGACTTCCTGGAAGGATACTATTGGGACGCTGCCGGCAACTGTACGGGGGAGCCCTCAGAGATAACCAGGAGGTTATGGGAGATTAACAGAGACCCAGGGAGTTACCTGAGATCGCCAACCTCGCTGGCAAATCTCACTTCCAACAGCTCCTCCCTCCAGCCCGTTGATATACACTTAATTGCTAAGACTTTTGAGACGTTTGCTACGAAGGAGGAGGGCGCAGCTCTCAATCTAGATGAGATAGTTGAGACGGTTAACAACGTCATGGGTGGGAACGGCTCAGTCTTTGAGAAAGTGCAAAAGAAACTCAACTCAACTGGTATTCTCTTGGAATCCTTTGAGAAGCTGACATTCCAGGTGGAACTTCCTAAGGAGAAAGGTGACCAGAAAATGAGCTCCTCAAGGGAGCTGATCTCGGTTCAGCGTCTAGACCTGGAAGTGAACTCGAAGATTGTGGGTTACAAGTCTCGTGAGACAGCTCAGGCTGGACAGCAGACGGAAATGCTTCTGATGGGCGTCACGCCGGCGGACCTAGAGGACGCCGAGGTGGCCATCATTTTTCCAAGTAATCTTACGTTCACCATCGCTGCCAGAGCGACCAAGAAAGCTCGAAGTAGAGTTCTCGAAGAGGAGAAGGTTCCTCTGGCCTTTGCTGTATACAGGAACGAAAAACTGTTTCAGGATAATCTGTCTATAACCAACTATACAGTTAATAGCCGGATCATCCAAGCGTCATTCAAAGGGGAAACTGTGAAAGACCTGGAATATCCAGTGCAGATTTACTTCAAGCCGCTCGTGGATGGAAACGATACCAAGTGTGTCTTTTGGGACACCACGAAGAATGAGGGTTTGGGTGGGTGGTCAGAGGAAGGCTGCAGGAAGGGGCAGCGCACTGGCCAGCAGGACCTCTGCCTCTGCAACCACCTCACAAACTTCGCTCTACTAATCAACTTCGACGAGAACAGCGGGTTTAATGGGGTTCACGCAAAGGCTCTGGACGTCATAACGATCATCGGTTGTTCGTTCTCCATCATAGGACTCCTTCTGGTGTTCACAACATTCTTCCTGTTTAAGAAGTGGCGCCGTTCACTGAGCAACAAGATTCTGGTGAACTTGTCCTTCTCAGTGTTCTGTAGTGTCGTGATCTTCATGGCCGGCATCAACCAGACGAGGAGCGTCATCCTTTGTCGAGGCGTGGCCGTTGGCCTTCACTACTTTATCCTGGCCTCCTTCGGTTGGATGCTGGTGGAGGCCGTTCATCAGTACCTCAAATTCGTCAAGGTGGTGGGCACCTACATCCCCAGGTTCCTGTGGAAGGCCTCAATATGTGCCTGGGGTATCCCGGTTCTACCTATCCTGGTGGTTCTCGTCTACGACAGTTCTCTCTACGACAGTAATAAAGACTACAACATCAATGCCAAGATATGTTGGATGTCCCCAGACGGCTTCAAGTTTGCGTTTCTGCCTCCACTGGTGGCCACCATGACGGTGAACTTGATCATGTTCAGTTTGATCATCCACGGTGCAGTGTGTGGACGAGCACGCGTCACCTCCACTATGTCCGAGAGGACCTTGTTCATGAACCAGCTGAGGATGGCCATCTGTGTCTTCTTCCTCCTAGGGTTCACCTGGATATTCGGATTACTGGCCGTGTGTGAAATGAGAATCGTGTTCTCGTACCTCTTCTGCATCTTCAACACTTTACAAGGCTTCTTCCTCTTCCTATTCCACGTGTTTCGGGAGCGCAGCGCTCGTAAATACTGGAGCGACTTCCTCTCGGTCTTGACCCAAGATCCGGTGTCGTCCTCGCCCGGCAACTCGGACAACATGCCTCAGTCGGGCCAGTTCCGTGAACACCGGGACAGCGTCACGTTCGACAAGTGCGGAGGCATCCTGGTGTTGCCCCAGGGCCCCGTCCGGCCTCACCTCCGACGAACTGTGAGGACCAGTCTCCTCTCCGCCCGCACCGCCTCTACCCTCGTCCCTTCCAGAGCCAGCTTCAGTCCCTGACCTTCTGCTTAGAGGGTCTCGATCCCTCCCATTACCCCCATCCAAGCCTCGCCGCCTGTGTATATGTGTGTGTGCGTGTGTGTCTACATATCTCCCAGTACCAACTACATATCTGGAGACTTGTTTATAACAAGCGTCGTTGGTTTGTTACCCGGTGAGAGTGTTCACCTGGACCACCTTGTTCATCCGTTCTACAGATGCTGAGGCGATGACACGTCAGGCGTGAACTACAGGACGACCTCCTTGTACGAGGTGTGAGGCTGTGTGTGTGTGTGTGTGTGTGTGTCCTCAGGCGACCCACATAACTGGACGGACCTGGAATCCGTCTCAGCAACGACAGAAACTCTCGAGTCCCTCCCACTCAATTTCGGCAACCGGAGCCATGTAGAAGCTGACAGACCATTCGTCTTGCGCTGAGTCTGCAACACGAGCGCCACAAGATCTAGTGAGATCGGCGGCCTTGGGCAAGCTGGACCTGGAAGTCCTGGAAGTGGTGTGTGTCTTATGTGACACGTATAATTCTCTCCTGTCGACGGATGTTCGCTGGCGATGAGGATGCACACGGTGGGAACCACTGGAATGCCACACTCTGGTGTGAGCTGGTAAAATGGCTTTATCTTCCATGACGTCGCTGGAAATGTATGTATACACACTGGTGGCCCTAAAGGGGAAAGTGACACACGGAGATCCCAAGCCTTCTAGTGAATGCTCACTTAATCAGGGATACAAAGATCAATATACATATAAATATATATATATTTTCTTTCTTTTAAACTATTCGCCATTTCCCGCGTTAGCGAGGTAGCGTTAGGAACAGAGGACTGGGCCTTTTTTGGAATATCCTCACCTGGCCCCCTCTGTTCCTTCTTTTGGAAAATAAAAAAAAAAAAAAAAAACGAGAGGGGAGGATTTCCAGTCCCCTGCTCCCTCCCCTTTTAGTCGCCTTCTACGGCACGCAGGGAATACGTGAGAAGTATTCTTAATCCCCTATCCCCAGGGATAATATATATATATATATATATATATATATATATATATATATATATATATATACTACGAGGGTTACTGATATTAGTGTAAATACAGATAGGATAAATCTAGTAGTAGATATAACTGTACAAACTGAAAGATGCTGGAAGGAGAGTTTCATGCTCTGACTCGTCCAGTCTTCGGGAGTGAGGGAGGGGGAACAAAAAAAATATTTTGCTGAAGCGATAACATCTCAGATCTAGCATCGACACACTGCCCTGGCGTCGAGCAACTGTGATTTCGACGCTCGTCCCTCCCAAGGTCGCGACCGACTCGAACTAGTCAATAAGAACGAAGTAATTACCGACGCTCTCTCTCTCTCTCTCTCTCTCTCTCTCTGGAATCCTGGATCTGATTCCTTCGGTGTCCAGAGAAGACGAGTCGCTTAGATCAGTCGCTCTCTCGAGCGTTATGTCTGGGCCAAATATTCCCAAGGTGAACATGACAGTGCCAAATACTCCCAGGGTGAATATGACTGTCAAATATTCCCAGGATGGGCAAGTCTTTCAAATATTCCCAGGGTGAATATAACTTCCAAATATTCCCAGGGTGAATATAACTTCCAAATATTCCCAGGGTGAATATAACTTCCAAATATTCCCAGGGTGAATATAACTGCCAAATATTCCCAGAATGAACATGACTGCTAAATATTCCCAAGGTGAACATGACTGTGCCAAATATTACCAAAGTGAACATGACTGTGCCAATATTCCTTGGGTGAATGTGACTGTATCAAATACTCCCAGAGTGAACATGACAGCCAAATATTCCTAAGGTGAATATGACTGTGCCAAATACTCCCAGAGAAAACATTACTGCCAAATATTCCGTGTGAACATAACTGTGCCAAATATTCCCAGGATGAATATGTTTGTATGCAATTATTCCCAGGGTGATCATGACAATACCAAATATTCCCAGGGTGATCATGACAGTGCCAAATATTCCCAGGGTGATCATGACAATACCAAAGTCCCAGGGTGAACATGACTGCCAAATATTCGCAGAGGTGAATATAACTGCCAAATATTCCTAGGGTGATCATGACAATACCAAATATTCGCAGGGTGATCACGACAATACCAAATATTCGCAGGGTGAATATAACTGCCAAATATTCCCAGGGTGAACATGACTGCCAAATATTCGCAGGGTGAATATAACTGCCAAATATTCCCAGGGTGAACATGACTGCCAAATATTCGCAGGGTGAATATAACTGCCAAATATTCCCAGGGTGAACATGACTGCCAAATATTCGCAGGGTGAATATAACTGCCAAATATTCCCAGGGTGAACATGATTACACTGAGCCACATACTATATATTTTGTACACATATTTTTTTTTTTCGTTTTTACAGAGTTTTATTTTCTACTGAAATCTGTCCAAAGACTGCTTTGTAAATAGTAAATATTTTACACGTAAATCCAGTTGTTTTCATTTCCCCAGAACTCTTGAGAAATATACAATCAGATATTTGCTGCTGGTGCCACAGTGAAATGCACATGCAATATGGATATGGTAAGAATCACTGCTTCAAGGTTATCTTGATTACAATAATATATAATTATCTTGATTACAGTAATATATAGTAATCTTGATTACAGTAATATATAGTAATCATGATTAAAATGATATATAGTAATCTTGCAATAATATATAGTTATCTTGATTACAGTAATATATAGTTATCTTGATTAAAATGATATATAGTAATCTTGCAATAATATATAGTTATCTTGATTACAGTAATATATAGTTATCTTGATTAAAATGATATATAGTAATCTTGCAATAATATATAGTTATCTTGATTACAGTAATATATAGTTATCTTGATTAAAATGATATATAGTAATCTTGCAATAATATATAGTTATCTTGATTACAATAATATAGTTATCTTGATTACAGTAATATATGGTAATCTTGATTAAAATGATGTATAGTAATCTTGCAATGATATATAGTTATCTTGATTACAGTAATATATTGTTATCTTGATTAAAATGATGTATAGTAATCTTGCAATAATATATAGTTATCTTGATTACAGTAATATATAGTTATCTTGATTAAAATGATATATAGTAATCTTGCAATAATATATAGTTATCTTGATTACAGTAATATATAGTTATCTTGATTAAAATGATATATAGTAATCTTGCAATAATATATAGTTATCTTGATTACAATAATATAGTTATCTTGATTACAGTAATATATGGTAATCTTGATTAAAATGATGTATAGTAATCTTGCAATGATATATAGTTATCTTGATTACAGTAATATATTGTTATCTTGATTAAAATGATGTATAGTAATCTTGCAATAATATATAGTTATCTTGATTACAATAATATATTGTAATCTTGATTACAGTAATATATAGCAATCTTGATTAAAATGATATATAGTAATCTTGCAATAATATATAGTTATCTTGATTACAATAATATATTGTAATCTTGATTACAATAATATGTTGTTATGTTGATTACAATATCATAGTTATGTTGATTACAATATATAGTATCTTGATTACAATATTATAGTTATGTTGATTACAATATATAGTATCTTGATTACAATATTATAGTTATGTTGATTACAATAAAACTATAGTTATCTTGATTAAGATAAGATAAAGTTATCTTCCACTACAGCTCTTCCTAGTATTACTACTACTAGTGATCATGATACTATTTATGGTGCTATTACTACTACTATTACCTCTACTATTACTACTACTAATGCTACTACTACTATTACCTCTACTATTACTACTACTAATGCTACTACTACTATTACCTCTACTATTACTACTACTAATGCTACTACTACTATTACCTCTACTATTACTGCTACTACTGCTACTACTACTATTACCTCTACTATTACTACTACTAATGCTACTACTACTATTACCTCTACTATTACTACTACTAATGCTACTACTACTATTACCCCTACTATTACTACTACCACTGTTGCTGCTACTACTACTATTACCTCTACTACTACTACTACTACTATTACTACTGCTACTACTACTACTACTACTATTACTACTGCTACTACTACTACTGCTACTGCTACTACTACTACTACTGCTACTACTACTACTACTAATGCTACTACTACTATTACCCCTACTATTACTACTACCACTGTTGCTGCTACTACTACTATTACCTCTACTACTACTACTACTACTACTACTACTACTACTGCTACTACTACTATTACCTCTACTATTACTGCTACTACTGTTACTGCTACTACTACTACTATTACCCCTACTATCATTACCACTACTGCTATTACTACTACCTCTACTACTACTACTACTACTACTACTACTACTACTACTATTACCCCTACTATCATTACTACTACTGCTACTACCACTACTATTGCCCCTACGATTACTGTTCCTGTTACCACTGCTTTTTTCCCATATTCATCATCAGTCCACGAGTGTACGTCCAACACCGAACTATAAGTAATATTTCAGAATGGTTCGTACCATTGAGAGACTACTTCAAGCCCTCGCGCAAGATGGTACGACCCTAGGGTTACGATGGTACGACCCTTGACCAGCACAGTAGTACCTTAGGCCATGCCAGTACGACCCTAGGGTTACGATGGTACGACCCTTGACCAGCACAGTAGTACCTTAGACCATGCCAGTACGACCCTAGGGTTACGATGGTACGACCCTTGACCAGCACAGTACTACCTTAGGCCATGCCAGTACGACCCTACGGTTACGATGGTACGACCCTTGACCAGCACAGTAGTACCTTAGACCATGCCAGTACGACCCTAGGGTTACGATGGTACGACCCTTAACCAGCACAGTACTACCTTAGGCCATGCCAGTACGACCCTACGGTTACGATGGTACGACCCTTGACCAGCACAGTACTACCTTAAACCATGCCAGTACGACCGTAGAACATGATGGTACGACCCTTGAACACAATGAAATGACCCCCTTCACCAATGTGACATTGCTTTCGAGCCAGGGCGACACACCCCCTCGTGTAACATGACTTGACCTTTGACCTGGGCCTATGAGGGGTGACAGGTGCGTGGGAGTTGGGGTTGGGTGGGAGTGAGGGATGTGCTATGAGCTCACCCGACAGCTGTGCCTATTTGCGTGGGAGTGGTAAGTCCTCTGAGCAGTTGTGTGTTTTAAAGTCTTGTGGTGTCACTCCTATGTTAAGGGTGTGTGTGTGTGTGTGTGTGTGATGCGTGAGGGAATGGTGTCCCCTGTCAGGGAGAGAGAGAGAGAGAGAGAGAGAGAGAGAGAGAGAGAGAGAGAGAGAGAGAGAGAGAGAGAGAGAGAGAGAGCATAAAGCGCCACAGGTCACACGTAGCCAGCATTGTAAGTGGTGTGAGGGAGGAGGTTTCCAGGGTAAGGGGTGAGGAGATGGTGAAATCAAAGAACACAGTACTTATAAAAGGCACTTTATTAACCCTATCTCAAGGATAGGGAGTGAGGCTGGGAGGCCAGTGAGGGCATGATTGCTGCCCCCAAAGCTTAATTAGAACATGAAAAAAAAGAATATATATATATATATATATATATATATATATATATATATATATATATATATATATATATATATATATATATTGGAAAGGATCACAATTTTGCGCGTGATCAAGATATTCCTATGAGTCCACATGTTTACCAAATGGCGTCCTAGCTTCGTCTCTTCGATGTATATCAACTGACTGTTATATTTCTCTCTTGTGTCTCCCCTGATGATGTGATTATTACACGAAAGTGCACTTGGGAACTTTTCGTGTTTCATTTTCCCCGTGGACTCATAGGAATACATATATATACATTGCGTTTTAGTTCATGCATACACGCTAGATCTCCAGGTCTCATGTAAATAGGATATGAAATAGTTTAATTCGCTGGGTGTCGCTGGGTGAAAAGACGTTTTAATTATGCCAAAGTCTGAAGAGAAGGATCATTAGCTAACACCACGAACGTCTTATTTGTCCCTAATCCTCTGATGATGAAAAGCTGCGTCATGCACCCAGCGTCTTGTGTCGTGGTACTGACGCTGTGTGTGAGGCCACAGAGTATGTGAGGGCAATAGCAAATGTCTCAATTGAGTCGACATGTTGATGGAGGAAGAAAATATAATGGCGTAATGGTTTGTGTGTGTGTGTGTGTGAGAGAGAGAGAGAGAGAGAGAGAGAGAGAGAGAGAGAGAGAGAGAGAGAGAGAGAGAGAGAGAGAGAGAGAGAGAGAGACCTAGTCTACAGACAGAGGGAGATATCAAATCTCTAGTCGCTGGACCTCAGGAGACCAGAAAAAAAAAAAAAAGAGAAAGGTATGGACAGTGTAGCCCTGGTGGGTCTTCAAGACCCACAAGAGACCAGTTGGTCCGCCGACCTCTGTAGCCTCGACCTCAAGACAAGACCGAAGAGGCAGATATAAACAGGTCTACAGAGCACGAAGACCTGGGAGGCATGCTCTTGGCTGTCAAAACCAGGAAAACAAAAGGTTCTTTTTACATACCTTCTTCATAATGTCTCATTGTCTTTTTTCTAATCTAATCATCTATTTCATTTTCTCCACTGAATTCTTTTTCTATTTCAAATTTCAATTTTTTTTTTATCTACAAATGTCTGTTTTGACGGAGCGTCCATGTTCCTTCTTAAGTCTCTTTGATAATATTGTCTCTTAACTTTGTGAACTTATCTTTATCACGTTTTTTTAAATTTTTTTGATTTAGTAATCAAAATGTGCTACTTTATCTAAACTTACCAAATCTTTGAAAAAAGAAAAAAAAATGCTTTCCATTTACTGTTTTCTGTTGGTCTTCCTTTCCTGGACTAATTCTTCCATCTAAATGGACTCTCACAATCTATATCTAATGACTCATTAATTTATATACTTCTACCAGCACTGTCCTGAATATCTCTCATTCATCAACTAACACTCTCCTTCCTTTGGTGACCTGTACGAATACGTTCCATACATATTTACCCTCATGTAACGAATCAATTATCAAACTATTCGCCATTTCCCGCATTAGCGAGGTAGCGTTAAGAACAGAGGACTGGGCCTTTGAGGGAATATCCTCATCTGGCCCCCTTCTCTGTCCCTTCTTTTGGAAAAAGAAAAAAAAACAAGAGGGGAGGATTTCCAGTCCCCAGCATCTCAGTGACGCATTATCGATTGCCGATGATTGGCCAGCATCTCAGTGACGCATTATCGATTGCCGATGATTGGCCAGCATCTCAGTGACGCATTATCGATTGCCGATGATTGGCCAGCATCTCAGTGACGCATTATCGATTGCCGATGATTGGCCAGCATCTCAGTGACGCATTATCGATTGCCGATGATTGGCCAGCATCTCAGTGACGCATTATCGATTGCCGATGATTGGCCAGCATCTCAGTGACGCATTATCGATTGCCGATGATTGGCCAGCATCTCAGTGACGCATTATCGATTGCCGATGATTGGCCAGCATCTCAGTGACGCATTATCGATTGCCGATGATTGGCCAGCATCTCAGTGACGCATTATCGATTGCCGATGATTGGCCAGCATCTCAGTGACGCATTATCGATTGCCGATGATTGGCCAGCATCTCAGTGACGCATTATCGATTGCCGATGATTGGCCAGCATCTCAGTGACGCATTATCGATTGCCGATGATTGGCCAGCATCTCAGTGACGCATTATCGATTGCCGATGATTGGCCAGCATCTCAGTGACGCATTATCGATTGCCGATGATTGGCCAGCATCTCAGTGACGCATTATCGATTGCCGATGATTGGCCAGCATCTCAGTGACGCATTATCGATTGCCGATGATTGGCCAGCATCTCAGTGACGCATTATCGATTGCCGATGATTGGCCAGCATCTCAGTGACGCATTATCGATTGCCGATGATTGGCCAGCATCTCAGTGACGCATTATCGATTGCCGATGATTGGCCAGCATCTCAGTGACGCATTATCGATTGCCGATGATTGGCCAGCATCTCAGTGACGCATTATCGATTGCCGATGATTGGCCAGCATCTCAGTGACGCATTATCGATTGCCGATGATTGGCCAGCATCTCAGTGACGCATTATCGATTGCCGATGATTGGCCAGCATCTCAGTGACGCATTATCGATTGCCGATGATTGGCCAGCATCTCAGTGACGCATTATCGATTGCCGATGATTGGCCAGCATCTCAGTGACGCATTATCGATTGCCGATGATTGGCCAGCATCTCAGTGACGCATTATCGATTGCCGATGATTGGCCAGCATCTCAGTGACGCATTATCGATTGCCGATGATTGGCCAGCATCTCAGTGACGCATTATCGATTGCCGATGATTGGCCAGCATCTCAGTGACGCATTATCGATTGCCGATGATTGGCCAGCATCTCAGTGACGCATTATCGATTGCCGATGATTGGCCAGCATCTCAGTGACGCATTATCGATTGCCGATGATTGGCCAGCATCTCAGTGACGCATTATCGATTGCCGATGATTGGCCAGCATCTCAGTGACGCATTATCGATTGCCGATGATTGGCCAGCATCTCAGTGACGCATTATCGATTGCCGATGATTGGCCAGCATCTCAGTGACGCATTATCGATTGCCGATGATTGGCCAGCATCTCAGTGACGCATTATCGATTGCCGATGATTGGCCAGCATCTCAGTGACGCATTATCGATTGCCGATGATTGGCCAGCATCTCAGTGACGCATTATCGATTGCCGATGATTGGCCAGCATCTCAGTGACGCATTATCGATTGCCGATGATTGGCCAGCATCTCAGTGACGCATTATCGATTGCCGATGATTGGCCAGCATCTCAGTGACGCATTATCGATTGCCGATGATTGGCCAGCATCTCAGTGACGCATTATCGATTGCCGATGATTGGCCAGCATCTCAGTGACGCATTATCGATTGCCGATGATTGGCCAGCATCTCAGTGACGCATTATCGATTGCCGATGATTGGCCAGCATCTCAGTGACGCATTATCGATTGCCGATGATTGGCCAGCATCTCAGTGACGCATTATCGATTGCCGATGATTGGCCAGCATCTCAGTGACGCATTATCGATTGCCGATGATTGGCCAGCATCTCAGTGACGCATTATCGATTGCCGATGATTGGCCAGCATCTCAGTGACGCATTATCGATTGCCGATGATTGGCCAGCATCTCAGTGACGCATTATCGATTGCCGATGATTGGCCAGCATCTCAGTGACGCATTATCGATTGCCGATGATTGGCCAGCATCTCAGTGACGCATTATCGATTGCCGATGATTGGCCAGCATCTCAGTGACGCATTATCGATTGCCGATGATTGGCCAGCATCTCAGTGACGCATTATCGATTGCCGATGATTGGCCAGCATCTCAGTGACGCATTATCGATTGCCGATGATTGGCCAGCATCTCAGTGACGCATTATCGATTGCCGATGATTGGCCAGCATCTCAGTGACGCATTATCGATTGCCGATGATTGGCCAGCATCTCAGTGACGCATTATCGATTGCCGATGATTGGCCAGCATCTCAGTGACGCATTATCGATTGCCGATGATTGGCCAGCATCTCAGTGACGCATTATCGATTGCCGATGATTGGCCAGCATCTCAGTGACGCATTATCGATTGCCGATGATTGGCCAGCATCTCAGTGACGCATTATCGATTGCCGATGATTGGCCAGCATCTCAGTGACGCATTATCGATTGCCGATGATTGGCCAGCATCTCAGTGACGCATTATCGATTGCCGATGATTGGCCAGCATCTCAGTGACGCATTATCGATTGCCGATGATTGGCCAGCATCTCAGTGACGCATTATCGATTGCCGATGATTGGCCAGCATCTCAGTGACGCATTATCGATTGCCGATGATTGGCCAGCATCTCAGTGACGCATTATCGATTGCCGATGATTGGCCAGCATCTCAGTGACGCATTATCGATTGCCGATGATTGGCCAGCATCTCAGTGACGCATTATCGATTGCCGATGATTGGCCAGCATCTCAGTGACGCATTATCGATTGCCGATGATTGGCCAGCATCTCAGTGACGCATTATCGATTGCCGATGATTGGCCAGCATCTCAGTGACGCATTATCGATTGCCGATGATTGGCCAGCATCTCAGTGACGCATTATCGATTGCCGATGATTGGCCAGCATCTCAGTGACGCATTATCGATTGCCGATGATTGGCCAGCATCTCAGTGACGCATTATCGATTGCCGATGATTGGCCAGCATCTCAGTGACGCATTATCGATTGCCGATGATTGGCCAGCATCTCAGTGACGCATTATCGATTGCCGATGATTGGCCAGCATCTCAGTGACGCATTATCGATTGCCGATGATTGGCCAGCATCTCAGTGACGCATTATCGATTGCCGATGATTGGCCAGCATCTCAGTGACGCATTATCGATTGCCGATGATTGGCCAGCATCTCAGTGACGCATTATCGATTGCCGATGATTGGCCAGCATCTCAGTGACGCATTATCGATTGCCGATGATTGGCCAGCATCTCAGTGACGCATTATCGATTGCCGATGATTGGCCAGCATCTCAGTGACGCATTATCGATTGCCGATGATTGGCCAGCATCTCAGTGACGCATTATCGATTGCCGATGATTGGCCAGCATCTCAGTGACGCATTATCGATTGCCGATGATTGGCCAGCATCTCAGTGACGCATTATCGATTGCCGATGATTGGCCAGCATCTCAGTGACGCATTATCGATTGCCGATGATTGGCCAGCATCTCAGTGACGCATTATCGATTGCCGATGATTGGCCAGCATCTCAGTGACGCATTATCGATTGCCGATGATTGGCCAGCATCTCAGTGACGCATTATCGATTGCCGATGATTGGCCAGCATCTCAGTGACGCATTATCGATTGCCGATGATTGGCCAGCATCTCAGTGACGCATTATCGATTGCCGATGATTGGCCAGCATCTCAGTGACGCATTATCGATTGCCGATGATTGGCCAGCATCTCAGTGACGCATTATCGATTGCCGATGATTGGCCAGCATCTCAGTGACGCATTATCGATTGCCGATGATTGGCCAGCATCTCAGTGACGCATTATCGATTGCCGATGATTGGCCAGCATCTCAGTGACGCATTATCGATTGCCGATGATTGGCCAGCATCTCAGTGACGCATTATCGATTGCCGATGATTGGCCAGCATCTCAGTGACGCATTATCGATTGCCGATGATTGGCCAGCATCTCAGTGACGCATTATCGATTGCCGATGATTGGCCAGCATCTCAGTGACGCATTATCGATTGCCGATGATTGGCCAGCATCTCAGTGACGCATTATCGATTGCCGATGATTGGCCAGCATCTCAGTGACGCATTATCGATTGCCGATGATTGGCCAGCATCTCAGTGACGCATTATCGATTGCCGATGATTGGCCAGCATCTCAGTGACGCATTATCGATTGCCGATGATTGGCCAGCATCTCAGTGACGCATTATCGATTGCCGATGATTGGCCAGCATCTCAGTGACGCATTATCGATTGCCGATGATTGGCCAGCATCTCAGTGACGCATTATCGATTGCCGATGATTGGCCAGCATCTCAGTGACGCATTATCGATTGCCGATGATTGGCCAGCATCTCAGTGACGCATTATCGATTGCCGATGATTGGCCAGCATCTCAGTGACGCATTATCGATTGCCGATGATTGGCCAGCATCTCAGTGACGCATTATCGATTGCCGATGATTGGCCAGCATCTCAGTGACGCATTATCGATTGCCGATGATTGGCCAGCATCTCAGTGACGCATTATCGATTGCCGATGATTGGCCAGCATCTCAGTGACGCATTATCGATTGCCGATGATTGGCCAGCATCTCAGTGACGCATTATCGATTGCCGATGATTGGCCAGCATCTCAGTGACGCATTATCGATTGCCGATGATTGGCCAGCATCTCAGTGACGCATTATCGATTGCCGATGATTGGCCAGCATCTCAGTGACGCATTATCGATTGCCGATGATTGGCCAGCATCTCAGTGACGCATTATCGATTGCCGATGATTGGCCAGCATCTCAGTGACGCATTATCGATTGCCGATGATTGGCCAGCATCTCAGTGACGCATTATCGATTGCCGATGATTGGCCAGCATCTCAGTGACGCATTATCGATTGCCGATGATTGGCCAGCATCTCAGTGACGCATTATCGATTGCCGATGATTGGCCAGCATCTCAGTGACGCATTATCGATTGCCGATGATTGGCCAGCATCTCAGTGACGCATTATCGATTGCCGATGATTGGCCAGCATCTCAGTGACGCATTATCGATTGCCGATGATTGGCCAGCATCTCAGTGACGCATTATCGATTGCCGATGATTGGCCAGCATCTCAGTGACGCATTATCGATTGCCGATGATTGGCCAGCATCTCAGTGACGCATTATCGATTGCCGATGATTGGCCAGCATCTCAGTGACGTATTATCGACAACCGATGATTGGCCAGCATCTCAGTGACGCATTATCGATAAGATTGGCCAGCATCTCAGTGACGCATTATCGATTGCCGATGATTGGCCAGCATCTCAGTGACGCATTATCGATTGCCGATGATTGGCCAGCATCTCAGTGACGTGTGATCGCCGTCAACACATAGAGGCAATATGCATCAGTGGGACGCAATACGTAAGAGGTGACGTAGGCGGCTACTACGACGGGCAGGTAAAACGGCCCTAAAGAAGCCTTTTCTAAAGCAGTTGCGACGCGACCACTGGGCCAGAAAGGCATGACGTAATTAGCTTTACGTACGTTGTGGCCATGTACGATACCTCACGTTTTCTCCAACGTTTCGTATCTTATCGTCTCTCTTACGTTCAGAACCTTAAGATCTAGCTTACGTTCAGTACCTTCCGGGTCTAATTTTTTTCCCAACATCTTACGTTCTGGCCTTCAAGTTCCGTCCCTTACGATCTGTGCGTTGCGCAGGGCTCTGCACGTTACGTTCACTGCCTGACGTAGCGATCCGAACTTTACG
The DNA here is from genome assembly GCF_036320965.1 of Panulirus ornatus. Classification (NCBI taxonomy): domain Eukaryota; kingdom Metazoa; phylum Arthropoda; class Malacostraca; order Decapoda; family Palinuridae; genus Panulirus; species Panulirus ornatus. The sequence continues at coordinate 2,047,613 of NC_092248.1, read as the reverse complement.
TTCAGTTCTTAACGTAAAGCGCTGAACGTTGCGTTCGCCGCCTTACGTAAGGCTCTGAAAGTTACGTCCAGTCCTTTACGTTGGGCTCTTAACACTACGTCACTGAAGACTGAGTATTTTACTCCATACCCGTTCCTGTTTCCCGCGTTTGCGAGGTAGCGCCATGAACAGACGCAGAAACAAACAAACAAACAAAGATGGCTTATGTCTAAATTAACATTAATAAAAGATAAAGTTATAATCAAACTAAAAATCGTGTATCATATGTATCAAACATAATCATATGTACTAAAAATCGTATATCATATATATCAAACATAATCATATGTACTAAAAATCGTATATCATATATATCAAACATAATCATATGTACTAAAAATCGTATAACATATGTATCAAACATAATCATATGTACTAAAAATCGTATATCATATATATCAAACATAATCATATGTACTAAAAATCGTATATCATATATATCAAACATAATCATATGTACTAAAAATCGTATAACATATGTATCAAACATAATCATATGTACTAAAAATCGTATAACATATGTATCAAACATAATCATATGTACTAAAAATCGTATAACATATGTATCAAACATAATCATATGTACTAAAAATCGTATAACATATGTATCAAACATAATCATATGTACTAAAAATCGTATAACATATGTATGAAACATAATCATATGTACTAAAAATCGTATAACATATGTATCAAACATAATCATATGTACTCTTCCTATTGACACATTATAATGGTTCTAGATGTATTCTGAAATGTTACTGAATACACAAAAGTTTGAGAATCATTCATACGTATCTTAGTAAATTAAGGGAGGAGGGTTCACCCCCTCCTCTCTCATATAACATTTTAAACGGTAGGGGAAAACAGATCTGATCCACTGTTGACAACAGAGGATACACTGTTCAACAGACTTAGCACCATACACGTTAGCACCAAACACATACACCAGAAGACTTGGTCTGGTCTTAACACAACACTCATATGGCCAACATGGCCAGATCTGTACACTTAAGTCATAGGGCCAACATGGCCCAGATCTTAATGCTAAACCCATATGGCCAACATACCCTGATTTTAACACTTGTCATATGGCTAACATGACCTGATCTTAACACTACTCATATGGCCAACATGACCTGATCTTAACACTACTCATATGGCCAACATGACCTGGTCTTAACACTACTCATATGGCCAACATGACCTGGTCTTAACACTACTCATATGGCCAACATGACCTGGTCTTAACACTACTCATATGGCCAACATGACCTGGTCTTAACACTACTCATATGGCCAACATGGCCTGGTCTTAACACTACTCATATGGCCAACATGACCTGATCTTAACACTACTCATATGGCCAACATGGCCTGGTCTTAACACTACTCATATGGCCAACATGACCTGGTCTTAACACTACTCATATGGCCAACATGACCTGATCTTAACACTACTCATATGGCCAACATGGCCTGGTCTTAGCACTACTCATATGGCCAACATGACCTGATCTTAACACTACTCATATGGCCAACATGACCTGGTCTTAACACAACACTCATATGGCCAACATGACCTGGTCTTAACACTACTCATATGGCCAACATGACCTGGTCTTAACGCTACTCATATGGCCAACATGACCTGATCTTAACACTACTCATATGGCCAACATGACCTGGTCTTAACACTACTCATATGGCCAACATGACCTGATCTTAACACTACTCATATGGCCAACATGACCTGGTCTTAACACTACTCATATGGCCAACATGACCTGGTCTTAACACTACTCATATGGCCAACATGACCTGGTCTTAACACTACTCATATGGCCAACATGACCTGATCTTAACACTACTCATATGGCCAACATGACCTGGTCTTAACACTACACTCATATGGCCAACATGACCTAATCTTAACTAAACCCACATGGCCAACTTGGCTTTATCTTAACACACATTAATAACCAACATGGTCTGGACACTAAACTCATATGGCCACTATGGCCAGACAGGCAGGCCAACATGGCCTCATCATAACATTAAACTCATATGGCCAACATGTCCTCACCATAATACTACACTCATAGCCAACATATCTTAATTAAAGCCTTGGAACCCACATCTGAAAGACGACACTCAATTCTTTTTTACATATAATCAAACGTATGAGGGATCGACTCCCACTACAGAAAGGATCAGTGATTCTACTGTTTGAGATTTCATGTTGTGAACGAGAGTTCTAAGTCTATTAAGAGACACTAGCCAACACATGAAACAGAAAGGATGGTGCGTCTTCTCATTAAGGCGACCATCCATGCTAAACATCTACTGAAGATGGTTGAGGAACAAGAAAAAAGTAAAATGGCCAATCTTAACTTTGCCATTTTAAAGTAATTTCGAAAGCTACAAAAGTCGTTAAAAGTTAAATGAGGTAATTGCATGATTTTCCCTAAAATTCCTCTTTTAATATGTAGCGCTATGCACGTACTGGTATATATATATATATATATATATATATATATATATATATATATATATACGTCAGTTCATAGCTGAAACTATAATTAATTCGCACACCTAACTGTTCTCTAAACTAAGTTTTTTTTTCCGATGAAAATACTGTCCTTACCCTTGATTTCGGGCCAGTCCATATACAGTATGTGTATTAAATTCTAATCTTGTGTTTCCTATACATTATCTAACTGGAAGGCTAACGGGGCTAAATAGGGAATCCAAATCCACTAATCACAAAAAGAGCCTCGCCTCGAAAGGACTCAAAATGCTCTGCTACCGTCTGATTGCCTCTGCAAGACAGGTGTTACCTCTCAGCTTTGACAGTCCGTCATCTCTTCCACAGACACCATAGCGTAGTTTCGTACAAGACTGCAGGTGTGTTGACATTAAGCTCGTAGGGAACTTTGTGGACTGGAACACTTTCGTTCTAACCTCCATAGACGTGTGATGTCAACAACATAACAATCATAGTCTTTTGGTATTTAGAAATCTTCCAAAAACGTCGTGTATAGTCCTGTGTCTTTGGCCGTTAGGGACACGTCCCAGATTAACCATCTCTCTGGACTCGTCCCTCCTTCAGCGTTAGGACAAGTCCTTGACACAGACTCCCACCATCATACCTCACGACCGACGGGAGCTCGTCTGTTCATGGTGACACTGCTTCATCTCGGTCGCTCTCCTCCTGGCCTGAGTCTGGTGTGCCTGAGGATGTGTGTAAGGATGTCCATACAACAGGTGCAAAATGTACACCACATCCACTATACTCTCGTGGGAAGCCTTGAACCTAACGACTGCTGGAAGCGATTAATTACTCTAGTCTTACTTTACAACCAGCCAATCTATAACAACACCTCTATACATAAATCAACGTTGTAACGATAAACGTAATTGAATATTGATCAACGTAATAATTACAATGCTAACATGACCTTTCTTTGATCTCACGACCTTGCAATGCTAATATGACCATTCTTTGATCTCGGTGACCTTGAAAATGAACCGAGACTTCAAAATCAAGATCGTCATTCACGTCCATCTCAATCAACAACATCCCTTACAAAAAAGAAAAATGGAGAACAAACGTGTTTGCTTTTAATACGAAATGCCACCAAAACGTTTCTAGGGGTCACTTCATCACAGTGTTTGGCCCACTACGTACTGCCAGCCTGTGGTGCTCTGTGTGCTGATATCATGACTGCCGTTAGACTCTGGTGATGACAAAGGACAAACGAAGTTCTCTGTCGCTCTTCTAAGGTGCTACGAAACGTCGGATCCGAATCCTTTCGTGGGGGATGTGAGACTTAACATTCGAGTCTATAGATTAATCACTGACATCCTAAAGCTAATTGGTAACTGTGACTTATTGTACGCGAGTTAAGATCATTTCTTGTTAAAAGTAATTGAGCTGCTAAATGCATAGAAATACTGTCTTCAATACCATGGTGGCTTGCGAAGCTGGAAACTGATGGGCAATGGGTGACTTCAGTATCCAATACCATGATCACTACAGCTACCATGCGATCCTCATGGTCCTCCATGAGAGGGCGATATGGTTGGGGAGGGGAGTTCTGGAGTGAGAGACGACGGGGTCGAATATGCTTTCCATCTGCGTTCTAATTCCGTGGCTCCCGACCTGGTGTGGGAGAGGAGGAGGTAGACAAGAGCCTCCCTGACGGTGTGTGTGATGCTACCAACCAGGCGGGGGGCTAGGCTACACGTGCCGCTAATGGTACGTGAAAGACGTGTAGACTGTACGTAGCCTTAGTCTTACTCGTCCCAGTAGTCTGTACCTCCAGTGATGTGCGGAAAAAAAGAAGTAAAGACTCCGGATAATGCGTTTGACACCTATTTCTTCCAAATTCAAGGCAATTTATTCCACCGAACTGAAAGTTTAGATGGGAGGCGGTACAGAAAGTGGACGAGAGAGAGAGAGAGAGAGAGAGAGAGAGAGAGAGAGAGAGAGAGAGAGAGAGACAAGTCGAACGCCACTTGGGAAAGGTCGGGAACCACTGGATTGTCTTTCATGTTGCTGCTTGGACCCGCTACGTGATAACAGAAAACGATATCTATAATGATACTAATGATGGTGATAATGACAGATAAATGAATTAATATACATATGTGTCTCTGACCCAAACGCATCCCCTGACGTGAAACTTGAGCACAGAAAAAGTATAATTAACGTATTCCTCTACATTTTCATTTCTGCATCTTTCAAGTGTTCAGGACTGAAATATGAGTTGTATATGGCAAGTCGTGTTCACGTGTACATTTTGCTGTGTGTCCAGAGCACACACGCCAGCGGATGAGTCTGACACTGTGACCCGCCAGGTCAAATACAAATGGATGTACATAATGAGATAAACAGGTTAATGAAGATATGCATAGTTTCCCATTCAATTCACCCTAAAATTAGGTCAAAAATAATTATACAACATGACCTCTAACAGATTATCACAGATACGAACTTGAAACAGAATCACAACTTACCCTTTATATGTTCGTCAACCAATCCCGCCAAACGCCATCAACTTCACCCCTCCCAGTATTTCCAGTCTGTTTTTGGTCTGAGTTGACATCATTTAAGCCCACTAACCACCATTAAATATCACTAAGCAGACGCAGGTCGGGGCTGAAAAGCTTCCACCCCTTTATCACTGGTGAAAATGCCAGTTCGTAAGCGCTGTATAAAAAATGTTTTCAAAGCCTTCAAAGATCGGCGAGAGAGAGCTCAAGGCCCGAGAAAGATTTTTCAAAAACGGTGTCAACAAACAACTGTTGCTAACTGGAGAAGCTAAAGACAAAGTAAAGGACGGTTAGTTGAGGCTTGGAGGAACGAATGCATCATTTCGTGAGGAGAACACGCCATCGTGTTAAAGCTGAACGTTAATTTCGTTCCTGAGTAAGAAAAAAAAAAAAGTCTAAAACGACAACACTGACCGTCCGCGACGATCACGTTTTATTTACGTTGTGTGGGAGGTACGCACGCGAGAGTCAGGTAAGGACGAGAATATTTGTCATTTTTTTCTTATCCCCAGTTAAGGCATGTCGTATCCGAAGAGTAGGAAGTCCAGGAGATACGTCCTGAGGAAGCGTAGCTTATCGGCGGGGGTGAGGCGCTGGAAATATCGCTGGTGTAGCTCTTTGGTCTGGTGGACGGGGCCGTAGGCGGGCGGGAAACGATCGGCATACTGGCCGACCCCGAGCCAGTGGAGGGTGGCGTTCATCTCCAGTTGTAGGTTCTCGTAGCGTCCCACCGCGTTGTACTGCCGACACAGAGCTTAGGTTACCACAAGGAAATCATCTACTTCAAATAGGATATTTTTAGTTGGATACCTTTCAAGCGTGTAGTGAGTTATCAAGAGAAAATTATCCCTATCAAAAGCAAAAATGATGCGGTAGAGTTGAACAAGCTTCACAAAAATGGACTACTTGAGTCCCATTATAGAAAAAGGTCCATATTTAAGTGCTATTTCGACTAGCCAACCTTTGTGACACCCAGTTTCTCTGAGTATAATACTGGATCCTATAGAATTATAAGCGAATCCTCGGAACACAATACCTTATCACTAAAAAATATCCCTCGTACTGTAAGGCTCCCAACGGAATCCAATTCCTCTTAAGATTGATGTCACACAACACACACACACACACACACACACACACATACATATATATATATATATATATATATATATATATATATATATATATATCGGGGCATGTGAGGCGTCTGGGGTAAACCATGGAAAGCTGTGTAGGTATGTATATTTGCGTGTGTGGACGTATGTATATACATGTGTATGGGGGTGAGTTGGGCCATTTCTTTCGTCTGTTTCCTTGCGCTACCTCGCAAACGCGGGAGACAGCGACAAAGCAAAAAAAAAAAATATATATATATATATATATATATAATTATATATATATATATATATATATATATATATATTATATATATATATATATATATATATATATATATATATATATCATACAAATCTTAAACTTGTAAAATGAACACCAACAATTATACTTGACAATTACGACCATAGACGATAAATTAAGGAATAAAATTCAAATTTCAGGCGAAAATGTCAGTGCAGTATGTTAGAATAAATCGACAGTTGAAGTGAGCAAGCAGAAGGGATACGTCAACACTTGGCAACAGGCAACAAAAGTTAAGAGGAAAATCTTTCGAAAACGTAGCAGTGTTTGAACCTGAAGGTAAAGAGAGAGAACCAGGGGCCTTAAGGGGATAAATGATTCCCATTAACCATCTGGGAAGGATGGTTCAACAAGTCATTAGTGATCGTACGGAAGCTGGTCATCATATGATGAAGGCACTTGCCGCCGAAAACGAAAACATTTTGTCCAGAAAGCTATTGGTGGGATCACCAACTGGCTGGACCTATCAGAGACCGTCTGTCTCTGGTCATAAGCTATTGGTTGAACCACTGACTGACTGGACCAATGAGCACCCGTATATGTCTGGTCGTCTTCGGTTACGACGTGAAGAGGCGTCCTGGATAATGCTTTACAGACGGTGATATGTGTGGAAATTGGGCCTCTTGACTCTCAAGACATAATATTTACTTCACTGCTTTTCTCATACCGGGACCCAGGATGTAATTACAGCATACAAGTGTACGCAGTTTCATAAATTAGAGTGTTATCACGATGTTCTGTCCTCGGAGCCCCTCTTGTCTTTGTGTCTTGCTCAACAACTGTAGTAGGATACAGTCAGGACTCTCACTGCCCCTGTATCTTGCTTGACCATTACAGTTTCCCGAGATCATGGCCAAAAGGCAGACTATGGCAACCCATCGACCTTGAAGGACCTTCCACAAATATGCGACACGTGATGAGAGAAACATGTCCCGTTAGATTCAAACCCCAGGCATGGCGCTTCAGACCGTAAACCCCTGAGAACGAGACAGTACGACCCTTGAGCACGATGATACGACCCTTGAACACGATGGTACGACCCTTGAGCATGATGATACGACCCTTGAGCACGATGGTACGAACCTTGAGCACGATGATGGTACAGCTATTGCGTATGATGGCCCAGTCTTTGAACCCGATCCGTAGGCTACAGAGGTGATTTTCTTGCATGTTACTGAGTAATTTCACCCGTACGACTTGGGGTTCGAAACACGGAATCAACATGGCTCTTCTTTACTGAGCTACCTTCCCTACAATACATCACCCGCCACCACCAGTATCACTACTCAACACTACCAACAACCACCATCAGCTACCACCAAGTAGTACTCACTACCACCATCACTACCACACAAAACAACCAACACCTCTGAGCAGATCCTACCAGCACAGCACTTCCTGCACAGCACTTCCTGCACAACACCCACTTGCACAACACCTACCTGCACAACACCACCTCCACAGCACTTACCTGTACAGCACATGGGGCGCAGAGCTCCACCATAGGCCTCCAGTGTTCGTTCTTTTGAGCCAAGGTCCAGGTACCGTTGGGAGGTGTGACCCATCTCATGAACTCAGGAAAGGTCACGTTGTGACCTTGACCTGTCACCTGCCGGGTCGCAGACGTCAGGTTAATAACTGCAGGTTACAGTGGTCATAGAATTCAGAAGTTCAATGTTTCACTATTAACAGATTACAAGGCATTGGACACAATTGGTTACAGAATATAAGTGCTTAGAAATTCTTGCCCCTGACCACCCCTGCCCCTCTTAAACTTGCCCCTGACTATCCCTGCTCCTCCTAACCTTGCCCTTGACCACCCCTGCGCCTCCTTACCTTGCCCTTGACCACCCCTGCGCCTCCTTACCTTGCTCCTGACCACCCCTGCCCCTCCTAACATTGCCCCTGACCACCCCTGTCCCTCCTAACATTGCCCTTGACCACCCCTGTCCCTCCTAACATTGCCCTTGACCACCCCTGCACCTCCTTATCTTGCCCCTACCCATCCTAACCTTTCCCCTGACCAACCCTGCACCTTATTACCTTGCCCCTACCCCTCCTAACCTTGCCCCTGACCACCCCTACCCTTCCTAACTTTGCCCCTGACCACTCCTGCCCCTCCTAACATTGCCCCTGACCATCCATGGCCGTTCTAACCTTGCCCCTGACCACCCCTGTCCCTCCTAACCTTGCCCCTGACCACCCCTGTCCCTCCTAACCTTGCCCGCTTAACCACCCCTGCGCCTCCTTACCTTGCCCCTGACCATCCTCTCCACCTCCTGGCCCACGTGCTTGTGAAAGTCGAAGTTGCTCTCTTCATCGTAGCTCTCCAGCTTGTCCCGGTAGGCCGAGATGAGCCGATCCAGCGGATGGCGGGTGAAGAGGAACTTCTTGTAGGTCTTGAGGATCTCCTCCTTCTTCGTCTCTGTTCACAAGGAGGGGAAACAACGAAGATGAATAATTACGAAAGGGCATTATTTTCTACACTCCATTGCTTTCCCCGCTTCAGCGAGATTCAAGAACAAATGAAGGATGTTTTATGCATTGTGTTATGCATAATGTACTGAAATAAGAGTCGAACACTCGCACCCAAAGCTCATAGGCACCTTTATTATTTATCTTGGTCGCTTCAGATGACCTGCTTCAGCCTACGTCGCCTGCCCCCCGTATACCACATCGAATCAATTCAGTCTATCCCATGCACGCCTCTCCTCCTGAATGCTCAGGCCCAGTTCTCAAGCGGACGCCATAATGGTTAATTAAGACGAATATAAAGTGTATCTCATTACTTCAAGCTAATTAAAGTGATTAAATCCATGGTACAGAATTGTAAATAATATGTGTAGATGGACAGATAGATATACTAATCACTAATTTACTATACGAAATCTGTGATCTAACAATGTGGTGTGGTACATTTGGCTCAAGTGATTACGTCATCGTTAAGCAAGACAATCATACAGATTAATCTTTGCGAAAGTTATATCAGATTAACTCACCAGACCTGTCAAGTCAGCCCACAAGATCATGGGACCTGTGTCAGACCAGTCAAGTCAGCTAACAAATACATGGGACCTGTGTCAGACCTGTCAAGGCAGCTAACAAATACATGGGACCTGTGTCAGACCTGTCAAGTCAGCCCACAAGTACTTGGGACCTGTCAAGTCAGTGAAACAGAACGTAAAAAGAGCTGTCTCCCAACCTGTGAACTTGGTGCTGGCCAAGCTGGGCAGGAAAGGCCCGTGGACTTCGGCCCTGGTCAACGACATGACGTCATCGTCGTCTTCCAGCAGCCCAGCCAACCAGAACCAGAGGCGCTTCCACGACGTGCACGCCACCTGGTGGCCAGAGGAGGAGGAGGAGGGAGAGATATAGTGCCTCTTATGTCACTCTGTTTTCCCTTGCCCATCACAGGCTGTTATGTGGGCAAGATACATAATGAAGGCAACTCAGCAAGCCTGAGTCTATGTAAGAAGGATATATTGAGAATCTGACGTTACAGTAACTACCGAACGACCCATTCTCCAACCTACTACCCCATCCATCGTCCTCCCGGCCACCTATCAACCTTTGGCCCCTCTTTACACCCACCTACCCATCCACCTTCACAGCCCACCCCCCTTCCACCTAACCCACCTTGGGCACGAAGCACATGAGGGCTTTGTGTCTAGTGTCGACCAGCAGGTGCTTCATCACCACAAAGTCCAGCGTCTGGTTCAGGTTGAGGGACCTGCAGGTGTGGACCATGTGCCCCACACGTGTCTCCTGCACCTGCTCCCACGTCATGTTCAGCGGGAACCCCTTCTGGAACTGTCGGAGAGATCATGAGGGTGAGGACACCAGGTCATGGTGCTGGGCGAGGGTCGGGTGATGTGTGGTGGCCAGGTCACAAGTGTGTTGCGAAGGTCTTCGGGTAGTGTAGGGTTCTTCAGGAGGATCTGGAGTGTTTCGCAAGGCGTTGAGTAGGTGTTGTGTTTTGGTGGTATTGCGGAAGGGTTGGAGTATATTAGGAGGTGTTAGGAGGTGCTGCGAGTGTTTGGGAGGCATTGAGGAGGTGTTGGGAGTATCTATGGGAGGTGTTGGGTCACCTGGGAGGTGCTGGAGAGTTTGGAAGGTATCCAAAAGATGGTGGAGTAACTGGGAGTGTGTTGGAGTCCTTTAGAGGTGTTGAGAAGTGTAAGTACAGAAGGGACTAAATAGGTTTAGAGAAGGTCGAGGCGAAAAGTACGTAAACGAAATTATTGTTTTTGAGATAATGGGAAGGAAGTGATAAATGCTGGAGATGAGGGGCAGGCGCTGGAGAGATGTGAAGGCAAGGAAGACCCAGGAAGGATCACTAAGATGATGCTGTCTGTAGTGGACAAGAACCCATTGTGTTCCTGTAACTTACTGGGGAAAGAAAAGCTTAACATTGTGGACACTGAACACTTTCTAGATACACACACACTATTGGCTATTTTTTTTTTCTCCTGGGATTTATTCCCATTGGACATGACTACCGTGTGTATGTGTGTGTGTCCTGGAATCAGCAATTAGGAAAGGACAACAAAATGATCAAGGGGTTCATGGCTTTAACCTGATGCTTCCCTGGTCATCCCGTGTAGTAAATGATACATTCTCATCGCTTGCTCTGGGTCACACAGACAAGCTCAACGCTGACTCCAACACACACACACACACACACACACACACACACGTCTCCTGTACTCATCTTGGACTTGAGATCCCAAAGCCTCGGCTCAGCATCCAACCCCCAAACAATTTTCGCCAATTTTTCAGAAACTCGTAATCTGATTGGTTCTTCCCTCCCCCCATGTTGTGCTCCCCGTGGCGTTCATTGGTTCTTGGTGAGCCCGAGCAGAGAGGAGCCATACTCTCTCATTTTTATCGTCGGATTTTTTTTATGAAGTGTTTTAAAATAAAGTTATTTAATAAGAATAACAATGCGTTGTATATCCCCAGTATATCGTATAGTGAAGCAAAGTTGGCGAAATGTAGCGTAAACTGGCTTCTTGTGTGTGTGTGTGTGTGTGTGTGTGTGTGTGTGTGTGTGTGTGTGTGTGTTTGGGGGAATGGAGGGTGGTAAAAAAGAAACTGTGTCATCCATCAGGCAAGTCACGCGTGCGGTGAGCGCTACGGGCAAAGATCTCAAGTCTTCGGTACGCGTGAGTAGGTACATACATGCATGCATTCTCTCTCTCTCTCTCTCTCTCTCTCTCTCTCTCTCTCTCTCTCTCTCTCTCTCTCTCTCACCTGCGTCCCGCGGTCCTCCTCCTGCAGATGCCGGGGCTGCTTCTCTCCCTCCTGCCTCAGGATCCAGTGGAGGACGCCCATCTTGGGATAGTCGATGCCTGCGGGAGGGAGGGAGGGAGAGGACGAAGTGAGCCGAGTGTTGGGACAGGGAGGGAGGGGTGGTGATGACAGCTGTTGGGGGGAAGGGTGAGGGAAGGGAAGGGTTAATGTTGGAGATAGGTGATGGTTTGGGGAGGAAGGGGAAAAGTGTTGGAGGGGGGGGGGGTAACTGATGACAGTTGTAGAAGGGTAGGCTAGTGTTGGAGGTAGATGATGGCTGTTGGAGGAAGGAAGAGGTAAAGTGTTGGAGACAACTGATACTGTGAGGGAGAATGGGAGGGTATACCACATCCAATGTCTTAGAAAACGAATGGAGAGAGGTCGAGGTCATCGACACCTGATGCAATAGGTCGAAGGTCGACTTTGGGTTGCCAAAGGAGACGACCTATGTCTTCTCCCTTGAATACACTAATTACTTGAAGTAATTAATTACCGTCATACTGATCACAAAAACTAACCAATTAAATGCTTAACAATCGTTGATGGCGAGGTAACCGTACAGACACACACGAGATGATGGTGGAGGAACACAAAGGTATGTACACACTCCCAAAAAAGTATCTGGGCAGCAGCGAAATCAGGAGACCTTAGGCCCGGGGGGCCCGATACTTTTTTGGGAGAGTGTACATACCTGACGAGTTCATAATGGTGCAGGTAGACACATCCACCTGAGGTCCTCATGATACTACAGGTAGATAAGTAGACACACCTACCTGACGTCCTCATGATACTACAGGTAGATAAGTAGACACACCTACCTGAGGTCCTCATGATACTACAGGTAGATAAGTAGACACACCTACCTGAGGTCCTCATGATCGTGCAGGTGGAGACCACGAAGAGCAGTATGCCCCAGAAGGTGGTTTTCCCCCACTTGGTTGGTGTTGACCTCGAAGCCCTGAGGAAATCAACTGGCAATTAGATACTAATTATATTTATTTTCAGTAGTAGTTGTAGTAGAATTATTGATAATGATAATGCTACTACTAATAATAACAGTTGTAGCGTATTGTAGTAGAATTATTGATAATAATAATGCTACTAATAATAACAACAGTTGTAGCGTAAGTAGTAGAAGTAATTATGATGATGATGATGATGATAATAATAATAATGATGATAATAATAATGATAATAATAATGATAATAATAATAATTCTTTATACTCGACCGCCATTTGAAAAATTATGGTCAACTAGGCAATTGCTCGTTTGTTCTTGTCAACACTCGCCGCAGTGGGAAAGGCAACGAGGAATGAGTTTATCATTATACACAGTTTTACTACACCTCCCCCCCCCAAAAAAAAAAAAAAAAAATGTAAAAATTCTCATTGTGTGTTTGTGTTTGGGGGGAAGAGGCTGGTTGGAGGTCAGTTCTCTCTCTCTATAGATTAGTTAATGGTGGTAGTGGGGGTTGAGTTGGGGGTGGGGGGTAGGTGGAGTTGAGGGCTGGGGTCGGGATGAAGTGGGGTGAGGTCAGTGCAAGGTATAGGTGGGGGGGTGAGGGTCATTTCCTTAAGCGCAAGTGTACGTGTTAGACCCACAGTTTCCGACGTGACCAGGTGTCGTAAACACAACAGCCCTCTACACACAGACATACAGACGGCAATGTAACTACAAACGGGAAATAAAGGGAGAGGGAAACAATACGTCAGTCTTCCCCTTCTGCGATGAGAGTCGTAAACAGGCGAGCGGGTGATTCTGCGACCCGTAAATAAGAGACCGTTGCTTGACTTTCCAGTTTGGGTAACTGTCTGCCAATGTTTACCTTAGAGAATAGCTGTGTGTTCAGACACTCAGAAGCGACAGTTAATCTAAGATTTAAAGTAAAACTTGTAATGTGTGTCAAAGGATAATAGTAAACTTGTAATCTGCGTTACAGGATAATAGTAAACTTGTAACGTACTAAAGGAATCATTTCGTTATTTCATACCAGTAAATAATCCAGTCTGGTCAGGGGTGAGTTACGAAAATAAAGTGAACGTCGATCTTAATTGACCCACGTCAGCGGGAGGACTCCAACAGATGTGTAACATGGCTGGAAGGCCTGTGTGTGTGTGTGTGTGTGTGTGTGTGTGTGTGTGTGTGTGTGTGGTGGGGGGGGGGGGGGGGGGGGGGGGGGGGGGGGAGACACAGTGACCACAGACCTGGAGGTGTGGCGTGTGTCTTGCTTGCATGGTGGTGCAGGACCCGGCATGTGAGGGAGCGGGTGTCTTGAGGCGAAGCAGAACATCACCGCCTCCCGTGGGTCGCAGAGAGAGAGGTCGCACATGTGCAGACTTAAGGGGGTAGTGTGAGGTGAGCAGACGTAGAGTGATATGAGCAGACTCAGGGTGATGCAAGATGAGCAGACGTAGGGTGATATGAGCAGACTCAGGGTGATCCAAGATGAGCAGACGTAGGGTGATACGAGCAGACTTAGCGTGATCCAAGATGAACGTGATCCAACATGAGCAGAATAGCGTGACCCAAGCTGACTTAGGGTGATCCAGAATGAAGAGACGAGGGTGATGCAAGACGTAAAAGGGAGGGATCATGCCACAACCTGAGGGAGGGGAAAATTCCGGTAAGAGATGATATGAGATCATTAATATCGGACGTAGAATGGAGAGGCGTAGCGAGGAAAGGGAGAAAAGAAATGGATAAGGGACGACCAGGGAAACACTTGACATCAGAGTGACGTCAAAGCTGAAAGAGTGACGCCAGAACTAAAATATTGACGTCAGAGCTAAAAACAAATGGGAGGACAAGGCTGACACGATCAGCTGACGGGGAGGTCAGCGTCACCAGCAGACTGACGGAGTCGCTGACGGCGAGACGGTACTTGGGCAGGAACGTAACTTCACAACTACGAACGTAAGAGTCTGTTGAGGAGAAGAGCACCGGGAATTGATGCGTCTGAAGGCAATGAAAATCATTGGAGGAGAGTGGCTGAAAGTAAAGGATGAACCTAGTGGCCGGGTTGGATGACAGAGACGTGGATGATGAAGACCCACTGGGGAAAATAGAAAAGGTTTGTTATGGTTCCTGGTCTACAGTGGTGGATCTAAGGAAGGACTGGACTCGAGGAAGGATTGAAAGGATAACCGTGGACATATTGGACATTGCAGACGCGGTGGTGACACAGAAGGGGATCAAGCAAGACGAGAAGGATTAGCATGCACTACACCAGCAGGATGGCACGCTTGCTCAAAGACACTTCAAATGACGGGAGAAAACATTAGCAGACATTATCGGCAAACGATAAAGTACCCAGACGGCGAGAGATTCAAAAGAGTGAGTATAAAAATAAGGAAGGGTGATGGGAGTGGACACTAAGGGAGGAGTTAGAATCTCAGGGAGTCCAGAAGGCTGTGGGGGGAAAAAAAATAAAAAGGTATTCGAGAACAAACCAGACACAAGAGGCGGGTCCCCAGCCTATGTCAGTAACGGAGGAGGGAGCAGCAACATTATGTCGGTGCTAAAGATGTCGGACACAGACCTGGCCGATGGTCTGCTTTGGCGGCGAGAGAGAGAGAGAGAGAGAGAGAGAGAGAGAGAGAGAGAGAGAGAGAGAGAGAGAGAGAGAGAGAGAGAGAGAGAGAGAGAGGCTCACGACGAAACTTGCATCTCAAGCTCGACTGGATGAGTGGAAGAAGCTTCCTGGCTTCTCCTCGGACATAAGCGGAGGTGTCAGAGCACGTGTGGTCTTTGTCGTCCCCTGTGGAATATACGATAACGAGAGAGAGAGAGAGAGAGAGAGAGAGAGAGAGAGAGAGAGAGAGAGAGAGAGAGAGAGAGAGAGAGAGAGAGAGAGAGGGGGGGGAGATCTTGGCCTACTGGTGAGTGAAACCATCAAATCCCAAGCAAGTATGGTAAACAGTGGACCATCTTACCAGTACATTCAAGCAATGACGGCAGATGATGATTGGATCTGTCTCACGACCCTGGCTGGCGTTCTACCCTACTCGAAGAATGCAACAACAACAACAAAAATAAACATTTTTGATCGAACAAATGAAGGAAGGAACAATCTGGATGGCGCAATATGGCATCCATACCAGCCATGTGGAGACAAGGTTTCTGTGGTACCTCAGCCATAAGGGAACAGACTTGGATACCTCAGGTCCACACGGGGATGAGGACACGTACAGGTCCAAGTTTCTCAAGTGTGTATAATAGTCGAGAAGATAATCAGGAAATGGGGAGAGAGAGAGAGAGAGAGAGAGAGAGAGAGAGAGAGAGAGAGAGAGAGAGAGAGAGAGAGAGAGAGAGTTGACGTGGATGTAGAAGGACATTCTCCTTGCTTGACAACTCTGGATTTCTAAGGAAAGATTTGAGAACATTCTAAGGAATAAAAAAAAAAATGCTGAATGTGTTGACTGTATGTTTGTGGACTGCCAAAAGACCTTGAATACAGTCCCCTTACAGATGACTGGTGGTGAAGTTAAACATCGCAGGAAAGCTGCTCAAATAAATAAGACTCGACACCAACATATCTGGGAGCCGGAATAGACATTACGTGAGGGGTAACGTTGTAGTGTGAGGAGAGAGGTGACAAATCGGCTTAATGCCTGGGATATTACTATTCCAGATCTATGTTAGATGATTGACCAGACGTGGGGAGTTCATACCTGAATACGTTTGGCGACTTAATAAGATTATGAAGGGAGTGCGAATTGTTAGGGAGTGTCAGATTTGCAGAGACAAACAAGATTGAACACTGGTCAGAGAAATGGGTAATAGAACCTAACCCTGGACACTGGAAAGCCCTGAGGATGAGCAAGGGTTTAAACCTACCAGATGGGTAGTGCATGGAAAAATATCTATATATTACAGGAGTTGCACTGTGTGTGTGTGTGTGTGTGTGT
Source organism: Panulirus ornatus (assembly GCF_036320965.1). Taxonomy (NCBI): domain Eukaryota; kingdom Metazoa; phylum Arthropoda; class Malacostraca; order Decapoda; family Palinuridae; genus Panulirus; species Panulirus ornatus. The sequence continues at coordinate 2,030,896 of NC_092248.1, read as the reverse complement.
GTGTGTGTGTGTGTGTGTGTGTGTGTGTGTGTGTGTGTGTGTGAGAGAGAGAGAGAGAGAGAGAGAGAGAGAGAGAGAGAGAGAGAGAGAGAGAGAGAGAGAGAGAGAGAGAGACCTAGAAGTGTCTGACATCACTCCAAACTTGTCACCAGAACAGCGGTACGAGGATGAAGGTTGTGAGGGAGGCAGAGTGCATCTTGCTCAGGGTCAAAACTGCCTTCAGGTTCACGGTCAGTTTAGAAAGAAACACACAGCATGCATTCACCCTAAGCTGGAATATGCCACAACAAGTCTGGTCTCTTCGCTTGAAGAGCCACAAAGAATTGCTGGAGAAGGTCCAACCGAATGCAACAAGAATGGGATCTGACCTGAGTGGGACGAGTTCCCCGAAGAGAGGAGAGGAGCCATCAGTCTGCCCACAATGGAAGAACGAGGAGTAAGGGAAGACACGATAGATACGTGTGACTCTCACAGAGGCTATGGAAGTCTTAACACAGAGTGGTTCTTTTGAGGTTACAAGACAGTCCACCACAAGAGGGGCACACAGCTGGAGAAGTGTACGGAGGGACGTGAGGAAGTGTACGAAGGGACGGGAGGAAGTGTACATAGGGACGTGAGGAAGTGTACGGAGGGACGGGAGGAAATGTACATAGGGATGTGAGGAAGTGTACATAGGGACGTGAGAAAGTGTACGAAGGGACGGGAGGAAGTGTACATAGGGACGTGAGGAAGTGTACATAGGGACGTGAGGAAGTGTACATAGGGACGTGAGGAAGTGTACGTAGGGACGTGAGGTGTACGGAGGGACGTGAGGAAGTGTACGGAGGGACGTGAGGAAGTCTACGTAGGGACGTGAGGTGTACGGAGGAACGTGAGGCGTACGGAGGGACGTGAGGAAGCATTTCTCCGGCAACGGAGTCCTAGACTATTATTGGATCATGCTAAGTCAGGAGGCAGATAAAATACAACTGTCATTGGAAGGTTTTAAACCTGTTTGGCGAAATAGGGATGAGAGACGAGGATCCACGAGTGTGAAGCCTCCTCGAAAATAGGTATCAAGAAACACCACTTACACACACACCCACACACACCCACACACACACCCACACACACCCACACACACACAAACACACACACCCACACACACACACACACACACACACACACACACACACACACACACACACACACACACACACACTTATGATTCGTATGGCAACGCATCGTTACCAGAGCAAGACATGGTTATCAGGGGAACACGTGGTTACTGTAATAACGCACAGTCACTATGGCAAATCGTGGTTAACATGGCAGTTCTCAGCTACTATAGTATGGCCACTGTGGCAACACATGATCGCTATGGCAACGCATGAGTACTATGAGAAGTTCATACTATGGCAACTCGGGGACGCTATATGAACTCATGCTTAAAAATAAAAAAAAAAATAAAAAAATAAAATAATAAAAATAAAAAAAAAAAAAAAATTTTTTTTTTATATAATAAAAAATAAAATTTAAAAAAAAATAATAAAAATTTTAAAATTAAAAAATTTTAAAAAAATAAAAATTAATTAAAAATTGAAAATTAAAAAAATAAAAAAATAAAATAAAAATAAAAAAAAAAAATAAAATTAAAAATTAATAAATAAAATTAAAAAAATTTAAAAAAAAATAAAATATAAATTTAATAAAATTTTTAAAAATTTTAAAAAATAATTAAAAAAATAAAAATTAAAATTAAATTTAAAAATAATGAAAAAATTAAAAAAAAAATATAATTTAAAAAAAAAATAAAAAAAATAAATAAAAAATTAAAAATAAAATTTAATAAAATAAAATAAAATTAAAATAAAAAATTAATTTAAAAAAATAAAAAAAAATAAATTAATAAAAAATAAGAAAATAAAAATTTAATTTAATAAAAAAATTAAAAATTAAAATAATAAAAATTAAAATAATGAAAATTTTTAATAATAAAATATAATTTAAAAAATAAAAAAAAAAAAATTAAAATTAAAAATTTATAATTAAAAAATTTGTAAAATAAAAATAAAAATTAAAAATTGAAATTAATTTAAAAGAAAAAAAAAAAAAAAAAGAAATAATAAAAAAAAATAAAAAATAAAAAAAAAAAAAAAAAAAAAAATTTTAAAATAAAATAAAAAAATTAAAAAAAAAAAAAAATAAAAATAAAATAAAAATAAATAATAATAAAAATAAAAAAATTTAAAAAAAATAAAAATAAATTTAAAAATAATAAAAATAAAAAATTTAAAATAAAAATTGAAATTAAATTAAAAAAAAATAAAAATAAAATTAATAAAATAATAAAAATAATAAATTAATAAAATAATAATAAAAAATTAATAAAAATAAAATAAAAAAAAAAAAAATTAAAATATAATAAAAATAAAAAGAAAATAAAAATTAAATTTAAAAAAAATTTTTGAAAAATAAAAAAATAAAAAATAAAAATATAAAAATTTAAAAATAAAAAAAAATAATAAAAAAATAAAAATAAAAATATAATTAATAATAATAATAATTTTAAAAATAAAATAAAAATAAAAATAAAATTTAAAATAAAAAAAAATTTAAAAAAAATTTAAAAAAATAATAAAAATTTAAAATTAAAAAAAATAATAATGAAAAAAAAAAATTAAATGTTTTTTTAATAAAAATTTGAAAAAAAAAATAAAAAAAATAAAAAAAAAAAAATTAAAATAAAAAAAAAAAAAAATAAATAAAAATAAAAAAAAAAAAAAAATAAAAAATAAAAAAAAAATAATAAAAATAAAATAATAAATTAATAAAATAAAAAAAAAAAAAAAAGATAAAAAAAAAAAATAAATAAAAAAATAATAAAATTTTTTAAAAATTAAAATGTTTAAAAAAAATAAAAAAAAGAAATTTAAAAAATAATGAAAAATAAAAAATAAAAATAAAAAAAAAAAAAAAATAATAATAAAAGAAATTTAAATTTTAATAAAATAAAAAAAAAAAAAAAATTTAATAATAAAAATAAAAGAAAAAAAAAAAAAAAAAAAAAAAATTAAAATTAATAAAAAAAATAAAATAAAAATAAAAAAAATTTATAAAAAAAAAAAAATAAAAAAAAAAAAAAAAAAAAAAAAATTTAAAAAAAAATTTAAAAAAAAAAAAAAAAAAAAATTTAAAAAAAAAAATAAAAAAAAAAAAAAAATAAAAAAAAAATGAAAAAAAAAAAAAAAAAATAAAAAAAAAAAAAAAAAAAAAAAAATAAAAAAAAAAAAAAAAAAAGAAAAAAAAAAAAAAAAAATAAAAAAAAAAAACAAAAAAAAAATAAAAAAAAAAAAAAAAAAAAAAAAAAAAAAGGGAAAATGAATGAAAAAATACCCCCGTCCCTTTGCATTCAAATGCCTAAGAATCACATCCGTTTAACACTGTCGAAGATACTTTGACTACAGAGATGTTCGTACTTAATGACACTGATATTTCTAACCATCTGCCACTCTGTGATCAAACACATTCAACAAACCTTCAAAATACTCACTCCATCTCACTTCATCTCTACTTGTTATTACTTCCTCACTTGCCCCCTTTACCGATGTTCCCATTTGTTTTCTTGTCTTACGCACGTTATTTACCTCCTTCCAAAACATCTTTTTTATTCTTCCCAAATTTCAATGATACTCTTTCGCCCCAACTCTCATTTGCCGTTTTTAAATCCTTGCACCTTTTTCTTGACCTACTGCAGCTTTCTTTCGTATATCTTCCAGTCATTTACGCTACTTCATGCAAGTATCATCCAAACGCCTCTCTTTTATCTTTCACTAACATCCTTACTTCTTCATCCCACCACTCACTACCCTTTCTAATCTGCCCACCTCTCGCCTTTCTCATGCCACAAGTATCTTTTGCGCAAGCCGTCATTGCTTCCCTAAATACATTCCATTCCTAACCCACTCCCCTCACGTCCTTTGCTCTCACCTTGTGTCATTCTACACTCAGTCTCTACGGAAACTTCCTCACCTCGACATACCTTCACCTTCGTCTCCATATTATATTGATCAGACATCCCTCCAGGTGACTTATGATCCTACCCAATGGATGTGGCTGGCTTCCAGAGCGCTGCTCGAGCCTCATGAAGATGAATAGGGATTCCTACAGATGGATGTAACTAGCAGTAGCAATAATAGCAGTAGTAGTCGTAGATATATATAAATGATCCCACCCAGTGGATGTGGCTGGCTTCCCAAGCGCTGCTCGTGCCTCATAAAGACAAATAAGGATTCCTGCGGCTGGATGTAACTAGCAGTGACAGTAATAATAGTAGTAGGGAGTGGGTGAAGAGTGGGATGTATTTAGGGAAGCAGCGATGGCATGTGCAGAAGATGCATGTGGCGTGAGAAAGGTGGGAGGTGGGCAGATTAGAAAGGGTAGTGAAAGGTGGGATGAAGGAAAGTTGTTAGTGAAAGAGAAAAGAGAGGCGTTTGGACGATACTTGCAAGGAAGGACTGCAAATGACTGGGAGATGTATAAAAGAAAGCAGCAGGAGGTCAAGAAAGGTGCAAGGGTTGAAAAAGAGGGCAAATGAGAGTTGGGGTAAGAGTATCATTACTTTAGGGAGAATAAAAAGATGTCTTGGAGGGAGGTAGATAACATGCGTAAGACACGAAAACAGATGGGAATATCAGTGAAGAGGGCAAGTGGGGAAGTAATAACAAGTAGTGATGAAGTGAGGAGATGGAGTGAGTATTTTGAAGGTTTGCTGAATGTGTATGATGACAGAGTGGCAGATGCAGGGTGTTTTGGTCGAGGTGGTGTGCGAAGTGAGAGGGTCAGGGAGAATGGTTTGTTAAGAGAGAAGGTAGTGAAAGCTTTGCAGAAGATGAAATCCGGCAAGGGTGGCGGGTTTGGATGGTATTGCAGTAGAACTTATTAGAAAAAAAGGGTGACTGTCTTGTCGATTGGCTGGTAAGGATATTCATTGTATGTATGTATCATGGTGAGGTGCCTGAGGATTGGCAGAATGCATACATAGTGCCATTGTACAAAGGCAAAGGGGCTAAAGGTGAGTGTTCAAATTACAGAGACAAGTTTGTCGAGTATTTTCTCCATATGTCCAAACCATTTCAACACACCCTCTTCTGCTCACTCAACCACTTTATTTCCACACATCTCTCTTATTCTTTCATTACATACCCGATCAAACCACCTCACATTACATATTGTCCCTCAAACATTTCATTTCCAACACATCCACCCTCCGTACAACCCTATCTATAGCCCATGCCTCACAGCCATATAACATTGTCGGACCTACTATTACTTTAAACATACCCATTTTTGCTCTCCGAGATAACAATCTTCATCGCTCCCAGAACCTTTGTCCCCTCTCCCAACCTGTGACTCACTTCCGCTTTCATGGCTCCAATCGCTGCTTAGTCAACTCCCTGATAGCTAAAACACTTCACTTCCTCCACTTTCACTTCATTCAAACTTATCCCAATTAACCTGTCCCTCAACCCTACGGAACCTAATAACCTTGCTCTTATTCACGTTTACTCTGAACCTTCTCCTTTCACACACTTTTCCAAACTTAGTCACCAACTTCTGCAGTTTCTCACTCGAATCAGCCACTAGAGCTGTATCATCGGCGAAATACTGACTCACTTCCCTGGCACTCTTATACCCAGCAAACTGCATACTCGCCTCTCTCTCCAAAACTCTTGCATTTACTTTCCTAAACAAATTAAACAACCATGGGGACATCACACACCCCTGCCGCAGACAAGACATTTCACTGGGAACCAGTCACTCTCCTCTCTTCTTACTCTTACGCATGCCTTACATCCTTGGTAAAAACTTTTCTTTGCTTCTAGCAACTTATCTCCCACACCATATACTCTTAAGACCTTCCACAAAGCATCTCTATCAACACTGTTATATGCGTTCTCCAGATCCATAAATGCTACATACAAATCCACCTGCTTTTTCAAAGTACTTCTCACATACATCCTTCAAACACCTGATCCACACATCCTATACCACTTCTGAAACCACAATGTTCTTCTCCATTCTGATGCTCTGTACATGCCTTCACCCTCTCAATCAATACCCTCCCATATAATTTCCTAGGAATACTCAACAAACTTGTCTCTGTAGTTTTAACTCTCACCTTTATCCCCTCTGCCTTTGTACAAAGGCACTATGCATGCATTCCGCTAATCCTCAGGCACCTCACCATGATCCATACCTATACCGAATATCCTTACCAGCCAATCAACAACACAGTCACCCCCCCCCCCCCCCCCACACACACACACCTTTTCTAATATATTCTACTGCAATACCATATAAACCAGCCGCCTTGCAGGATTTCATCTTCCGCAAAGCATTCACTTCCTCTTCTCTTAACAAACCATTCTCCCTGACCCTCTCACTTTGCACACCACCCCAACCAAAACACCCTACATCTGCCACTCTATTCATCAAACACATTCAACAAACCTTCAAAATACTCACTCCATCTCCTCACTTCATCGCTACCTGGTATTACTTGCCCCCTTCACCGATGTTCCCATTTGTTCTTTTGCCTTACGCACGTTATTTACCTCCCATCAAAACATCTTTTATCCTCCCTAAAGTTTAATGATATTCTCACTCCAACTCTCATTTGCCCTCTTTTTCAACCCTTGCACCTTTCTCTTGACCTCCTGCTGCTTTCTTTTATACATCTCCCATTCATTTGCATTCCTTCCTTGCAAGTATCGTGCAAACGCGTCTTTTCTCTTTCACTAACACTTTACTTCTTCATCCCACCACTCACTACCCTTCCCAATCTGCCCACCTCCCACCTTTCTCACGCCACATGCATCTTTTGTACATGCCATCACTGCTTCCCTAAATACATCCCATGCCTCGTCCATTCCCCTCACGTCATTTGCTCTCACCTTTTGCCATACTACATAATCTCGCCTGGTACTTCCTTACACATGTCTCCTTTCCAAGCTCACTTACTCTCACCGCTCTCTTCACTCTAAACATTCTCTTTTTTTGAAAACTTCACCCAAACATTTTCTCTTTTTTGGAAAACCTCTACAAATCTTCACTTTCGCCAATACAAGATACATCCCATGAGCTGCCCCTCTCAGCACATGAACATCCAAAGTCTTTTTTACACGCCCATCAATTAACATGTAATCTAATAATGCCCTTTGATCATTTCTCCAACTCACATATGTATACTTATGTATCTCTCTTTTTAAATCAGGTATTCCCAATCACCACTCTTTTCAGCACACAAATCCACAAACTCTTCGCCGCTTACATTCACAACATTGAATACCCCATGTACACCAACTATACCCTCAACTGCCACATTACTCACCTTCACATTTAAATCACCCATCACTAATACCCGGTCCCGCGAACCAAAGCTACTGACACACTCACTCAGCTGCTAAAACATTTGCCTCTCGATGTTTCTTCTCATGACTAGGTGCATAAGCACCAATAAGCACCCCTCTCTCTCCATCCATTTTCAGTTTTACCCACATCATTCTAGAATTCACTTTCTTACACACTATCACACACTCCCACAACTCCTGCTTTAGGAGTAAAGCTACGCCTTCCTTAGCTCTTGTCTTCTCACCAACCCCTGACTTTACTCCCAGGACTTCTCCAAACCATTCTTCCCCTTTACCCTTGAGCTTCTTTTCACCTAGAGCCAGAACAACCGGGTTTCTTTCCCCAAACATACTACCTATCTCTCATCTCATCTTGGTTGCATCCGCACACATTCAGACACCCTAATATATATATATATATATATATATATATATATATATATATATATATATATATATATATATATATCATTACTATAGTTATACTTTGTCGCTGTCTCCCGTGTTAGCGAGGTAGCGCAAGGAAACAGACGAAACAATGGCCCAACCCACCCACATACACATGTATATACATACACGTCCACACACGCACATATACATACCTATACAGTTCAACGTATACTTATATATACATATACGAACATATACATATACACACTTGTACATAATTCATACTCGTTGCCTTTATTCATTCCCGTCGCCAGCCCGCCACACATGAAATGACAACCCCCTCCCCCCGCATGCGCGCGAGGTAGCGTTAGGAAAAGACAACAAAGGCCACATTCGTGTACACTGTTTCTAGCTGTCATGTATAATGCCCAGAAACCACAGCTCCCTTTTCACATCCAGACCCCACAAAACTTTCCATGCTTTACCCCAGACGCCTCACATGCATGTTCAGGCCCCGATCGCTCAAAATCTTTTTCACTCCATCCTTCCATCTCCAGTTTGGTCTCCCACTTCTCGTTCCCTTCACCGATGACACATATATCCTCTTGGTCAATCTTTCCTCACCCATTCTCTCCATGTGACCAAACCATTTCAATACACCCTCTTCTGCTCTCTCAACCACACTCTTTTTATTACCACACATCTCTCTTACCCACCTCACACCACATATTGTCCTCAAACATCTCATTTCCAACACATCCACCCTCCTCCGCACAACTCTTATCTATAGCCCACGCCTCGCAACCATGGTTGTTTAATTTGTTTATGGGTGGGGTTGTTAGGGAAGTGAATGCAAGAGTTTTGGAAAGAGGGGCAAGTATGCAGTCTGTTGTGGATGAGAGGGCTTGGGAAGTGAGTCAGTTGTTGTTCGCTGATGATACAGCGCTGGTGGCTGATTCGGGTGAGAAACTGCAGAAGCTGGTGACTGGGTCTGGCAAAGTGTGTGAAAGAAGAAAGTTGAGAGTAAATGTGAATAAGAGCAAGGTTATTAGGTACAGTAGGGTTGAGGGACAAGCCAATTGGGAGGTAAGTTTGAATGGAGAAAAACTGGAGGAAGTGAAGAGTTTTAGATGTCTGGGAGTGGATTTGGCAGCGGATGGAACCATGGAAGCGGAAGTGAGTCACAGGGTGGGGAGGGGGCGAAAGTTCTGGGAGCCTTCAAAAATATGTGGAAGGCGAGAACATTATCTCGGAAAGCATATATATATATATATATATATATATATATATATATATATATATATATATAGAGAGAGAGAGAGAGAGAGAGAGAGAGAGAGAGCATGCATCAAAGGAAAAACTTTTACAATCATGTCTCATCATCTTTCACTTCGCGAAGAAATACAATGTTCCACTTTTTTCTTTTTCTTTTTTTTTTTCTTCACTGAGAAAAGTGTGTTGTCTGTTCGACTGCCTATATAACTTCCCCACCTGTCTCTATAAGTCGCCCCGTGTCACTGGGAGAGGTCATTGCACCCTTGTGTTCCGTGTTGTGTATGGGAAGAGCCGACTCTGCAAGAAAATCTTCCATAATTTTTTCCTTATTAAGTTATCGTCGTGCGTCCGGCCGCAAGTCAACCCGCAGCCAGTAACCCTTGGTTCAAACTGTCGTACAGTACTGTGTGCAGGACGAGGCTGCTAGTTTATAAACAGGAACAAATGCGTCTTAATCCCTTCTTATATATATATATATATATATATATATATATATATATATATATATATATATATATATATATAAGAAGCGGGGGCTGGAAATACTTCCTTTTTTTTTTTTTTTTTTTTTAATTTTCCAAAAGAAGGAACAGAGAAGGGGCCCAGGTGAGGATATTCCCTCAGAGGCCCAGTCCTCTGTTCTTAACGCTACCTTGCTAACGCGGGAAATGGCGAATAGTTTAAATATATATATATATATATATATATATATATATATATATATATATATATATATATATAAAAGTTGGAAAGGATTACAATTTTGCGCGTGATCAAGTATATTCCTGAGTCAACGGGAGAAAATGAAACATGATAAGTTCTCAAGTTCCATGAAAGTGCTCTTGGGAACTTATCGTGTTTTACTTTCCCCGTGGACTCAGGAATATATATATATATATATATATATATATATATATAGAGAGAGAGAGAGAGAGAGAGAGAGAGAGAGAGAGTTTGACTAAATATAATCCTAACAATTTATGGTGAAGATCCATGTGTATGATTTCTATACATCGAAGCTGACAGATGAAGGCACATAAAAAAGATATATCTACCTACCACACACACACACACACACAGCGTCTTATCCTCACAAACACACATTGAACCGTGTCACAAACACGTTATCACGAACTTAAAGGTCAAGCCAGCTATATATAACTTTTAGTTACAGGTTTAAGAATTTAGCAGAAAAAAAAAAAATGCTTTGATATACTTCGGTTAAATTCTGCGAGAACATTTCCACTTCAATTTCAAAGGCATTCTATCCATAATAGAAAAGAGAGCACCATGGACCATAAGAGTGAGGTGTCTGCATTACATTATTGCAAGCTTCAGCTAGCAATATTAGCGTAGCAATATACTTACCACCCGAGCAAGGTACAAGCACCGCTAAAAATACCTACATTTCTCCCTGAAGGAAATAGTTGGTAATACTGCGTCGCGTCACGTGAGAAATGCCGTTGTGAGAGGACGCCAGTACCGACGGGCAGGGCGCAGGTGGGGAGCATGACTACTCTATGTACTCTGTGTCGTTACATGTTAAGGGAGGGATGTGACCATCACCCTGGAAGTTAAGGGAGGGGATGTCCAACCTCCCTACGAGTTAAGGGAGTGTGCCAACTGGAAGTTAAGGGAGGAATATGCAGCCTTCCTGCGAATTAAGGGAGTGTTGTGAAAACCCCCCCTGGATGTTAAGGGAGGGATGTGCAACCTTCCTGGATGTTAAGGGAGGGATGTGCCCACATCATTACGAGTTAAGGGAGTGTTGTGAAACCTCCCTGGATGTTAAGGGAGGGATGTGCAACCTCCCTGGAAGTTAGGGGAGGAATGTTCAACCTCCCTAGTATTAAGGGAATGTGCCCACATCCCTTCGAGTTAAGGGAGTGTTGCGCAACCTCCCTGGATGCTGAGGGAGTTAGGAGGGATGTGCCGTCTCCCTTGATGTTATTAACAGCCAAGAAACTTTTCGTGTGTATTTTTCTCCCCCATTACGACCTGTGTGTGGCGGCTCCGACGGTGAGGTGGTGAGGTGGGAGGAAGAACATAATATGAATGTGGGCGAGTCACGAGGCAGACGAAGGTAGGTTTAGATGGGGCACCCAACTACATCCTAGGCTTTAGCTCCACGAGCTTCTAAACACATTGTGTATGTGTATATATATATATATATATATATATATATATATATATATATATATATATATATATGCCCTGGATTGAACCAGAGCATGTGAAGCGTCTGGGGTAAACCATGGAAAGTTCTGTGGGGCCTGGATGTGGAAAGGGAGATGTGGTTTCGGTGCATTATTACATGACAGCTAGAGACTGAGTGTGAACGAATGTGGCCTTTGTTATCTTTTCCTAGCGCTACCTCGCACACATGAGGGGGGAGGGGGATGGTATTCCATGTGTGGCGGGATGGCGACGGGAATGAATAAGGGCAGACTATGAATTGTATACATGTGAATATATGTATGTCTGTGTGTGTATATATATATGTATACGTTGAGATTTATAGGTATGTATATGTGCGTGTGTGGACGTGTATGTATATACATGTGTATGTGGGTGGGTTGGGCCATTCACTCGTCTGTTTCCTTGCGCTACCTCGCTAACGCGGGAGACAGCGACAAAGTATAATAAATGAATATAGAATAAATATATATATATATATATATATATATATATATATATATATATATATATATATATATATATACTTGCATGGAGCTTTTTGCTACTCACAAGAATTGTGTAGCTTGAATACCCTAGCTATGTGTCCAAAAAAGAATGCCACACCCTGTGTTATGTATTTGTATGTCTCTCTCTAAACCCTCCTATGACAACACCATCAGCGGTGACTCCAACCTGTTCCCATGTCATAAGAACTTTGCGTGTCCCTGGGTCGTATATGTGCTCTCCCATCACCCACTGTAATGTACACACCTAATGTACACTCTGTGCTCGCCTCCACCTCCCTCTGATTATGTCCCCTTCGCGCGTAACTATCATATATGTGATATACATATGTACTATATGTGATATACATATGTACTGAACATGGCAAATCATGTAATTCTTTATGTGTCTTTATGTCAGTGTCCTTCTATATTTCCTGTATCTTGAACCTCCCTTTTGAACTTCCTCTCTAACACTAACAGCTCAGCTATACACTCGTGTATATGTATACCCAATATGTGATATGTGTTCACTCCCATCCATAACAGTTGTACTCCAATGAACTCTGCTACACTCTCTATATCTCTTATGTTATCTTGTGTCGTATTATACCAATGTTGTGTTACACCAGTGTTACACTGATGGTGTTACTCTCTCATAAGTTACCTGGTCCCACTCCGATCCACCCGTCACCCTCCCTAGGTCGATGTACTGTACTCACTGGACGCCCTAAGCTCGCCTCCACCTACCCCCACCTAGCCATGTACACTTCATCAGAATTCCTTTGTTGTCTGTCTAACCTTAGACCGAAAAATATGTTAAAGCTAAATGATAATTAGAAGACTGTATGAGCCTCACCTGACCCTGCCATACGCGGTCCTGGCCATGTTGCACGTCCCTCCCCCTCCACGTCTTGCCTCGCACGTCGCCTGAGATCACGTGGTGCACGTCATTCCTCCGCTGGCTCCCACTCCCTCCTCCATGTGAGAGGGTGGGTGGTGTGGGGGGGTTTGTTCGGTGGGCTGTGTGGAGGTGGGTGGGTAGAGTTCCTCAGCCCTCCATGGATGAGTTACGGAGTCAGTCGTTATGTAGAGTTCTCGTTCTTCCCTTTCCGTGTCACCAGAGGTCACTCGGCGTCCATTAGAGGTCAACTTGAGGTCATATCTCCGTTTCTCTCCGGATAATTATTCGATTGGCGTCGATACCTCCTTATGTGACTTGCATGTGATTCTGACCCTGATATAAGTTGTCTGCACTGAGTTAGTATATCACATCCAGGAATGCTTTGTCTCGCCTCTCGCACCGCTAATTAGTCCAAGGAAGTGTTCATTAGTCGCCTGTTGCACCGCTAATCACTCCAGGCGCGTTGGGTAATCATCTGTGGGATGTACTGCTGTTGAGAGCCCAATAATGTCGCACTGCAGGGGAAACGACTGTCGCACCAGCAGTCATTCCAACACTGCAGTAGTAACATGGCTGTCGCACCAACACTCAAGTCCAAAACTGCGGGAACACGACTGTCGCACCAAGGGACATTTCGGTTCACACTGGCTCACAGATTTTCGCACTTTAATATCAGTCGCACCTGTGGTTCCAGCGCAGAGGCATTGCACGACCGTTGCACCTCTTACATGTGTCCACACTTCTCGCTGACCACACTCGCACGCGCCGTATGTGCGAGTGTATTGTGTGTGTGTGTGTGTGTGTGTGTGTGTGTGTGTGAGGAGGGGGGAGGGGGGCTTTAGGCGGGTCTGGGCAATGACTCAGTTGATGGAAGGATCCAACCTTCTCATACGTGGGAGGAGGATATCAGTGTGTGTGGGTGTGTTACGGGTGACGGGAAAGAGAATTTCACACTAGTATTGCCCAGTCTCTTAACCTTGTGTATATGAGTGATAATGTCTTCATCTTCCGTGCTTACAGATTACAGGAGGTGCTCCATTCATCGACCAACCCAGCAGGAGAGGGATTTACACCTGGGTTGGCTGTGTGCCGGTTGCCCTGTCCAGAATTCGAACGCGGGACCGTTAGATAGTTGGGTGGCAACGCTGGCTTGACCACTGCAGTATAGTGTATGTGGGTAGGTGTGAGGGAGTGAGGGAGGGAGGGGGAGATAACAGGGTGAGGGTGGCGGCTCTAGAGGGGTCATGTAACGTGCTACAGCGAGGGGAAAAGGGGAGAAAGGGGAGGACGTGTGGCGACGCTGCTGCGGCAGAGTGAGGCAACAGACTAACCTGGCCAACCGACACACACACACACACACACACACACGAACACACCCCCTCGCGCGCTCCGATCCACTCCTTCCGCAGATCTTCGCTCACATACCAAAAAGTTTCGTCGCGGTAGAGTCACGACTCCCACACCATTAATCAATGCCCCCCCAGAGAACACGAGGAGATCCGTGCAAGATTCATCAATCAATAAAGTTCCTCGAGTATTAAGATTACCTAGTTTATCCACAGTTCTCTCAAGCCGAACTGGAGAAAACTACTGCATTGCCTACATTTGGATCAAAACTTGAAAACGTTGTTTCGATGTGGCTTTCACAAGGGCAAAATAGGATCGGGAAAGTTTCCCACTCCATCACCATACACCATCACCCTCCACTATTTCACCATCAGTTAGGAAAATTGGTGAAAATCAAGCGAGAACGACAATGGTCAGGTCAGGCCCCGAATACTGCAGTCTAACAAGTATCCTAAGACCCCAGCTAATAATTATCATTTATTTTAATCACGTTTCATAGGCGATGTCAGTTATGATACATTATCTGCACTTTAACACTATATATTCTGATTCTGCCGGTGATTTAAAGATAGAAGGAAAGCGATTATGTTCTTGTAAATAAATACGATTTGAAATAGCCGAGATGGCACCGTGTGTGTGTGTGTGGCGGGAACTAGACGCAGCAGCAGGAGGAGGAGGAGGAGGGAGGTTCACAAAGGCTCCTGTGGTGTTGGGAAGTTACTGCAACCTATCACCACAGGCGGTGATATGGGGCGCCTCGCCAACCAACTCACTTAAATCACTTAATTGCACCAACAGGAACCAGTGTAGGAAGTACCAGAGGGAAGATGATGAAGGGAAATGTTATATAAAATATGTAGAAACGTATTGTTCTGAGTTGGCAATTGACGGGCCCAGAGTTACGTGAGAAGACGGTGCGGTATAGTGCACTTTTGCCATAAGCTCCGACGTCTTTTTCCCTCGCCTTAGTGATACTGCTGGGAAATTACAAATGTAAAGCCTGCATTTTCCAGCTGGCATGGTTATATATATATATATATATATATATATATATATATATATATTTTTTTTTATACTTTGTCGCTGTCTCCCGCGTTTGCGAGGTAGCGCAAGGAAACAGACGAAAGAAATGGCCCAACCCCCCCCATACACATGTACATACACACGTCCACACACACAAATATACATACCTACACAGCTTTCCATGGTTTACCCCGGACGCTTCACATGCCTTGATTCAATCCACTGACAGCACGTCAACCCCTGTATACCACATCGCTCCAATTCACTCTATCCCTTGCCCTCCTTTCACCCTCCTGCATGTTCAGGCCCCGATCACACAAAATCTTTTTCACTCCATCTTTCCACCTCCAATTTGGTCTCCCTCTTCTCCTCGTTCCCTCCACCTCCGACACATATATCCTCTTGGTCAATCTTTCCTCACTCATTCTCTCCATGTGCCCAAACCATTTTAAAACACATTCTTCTGCTCTCTCAACCACGCTCTTTTTATTTCCACACATCTCTCTTACCCTTACGTTACTTACTCGATCAAACCACCTCACACCACACATTGTCCTCAAACATCTCATTTCCAGCACATCCATCCTCCTGCGCACAACTCTATCCATAGCCCACGCCTCGCAACCATACAACATTGTTGAAACTACTATTCCTTCAAACATACCCATTTTTGCTTTCCGGGATAATGTTCTCGACTTCCACACATTTTTCAAGGCTCCCAAAATTTTCGCCCCCTCCCCCACCCTATGATCCACTTCCGCTTCCATGGTTCCATCCGCTGCCAGATCCACTCCCAGATATCTAAAACACTTCACTTCCTCCAGTTTTTCACCATTCAAACTCACCTCCCAATTGACTTGACCCTCAACCCTACTGTACCTAATAACCTTGCTCTTATTCACATTTACTCTTAACTTTCTTCTTCCACACACTTTACCAAACTCCGTCACCAGCTTCTGCAGTTTCTCACATGAATCCGCCACCAGCGCTGTATCATCAGCGAACAACAACTGACTCACTTCCCAAGCTCTCTCATCCCCAACAGACTTCATACTTGCCCCTCTTTCCAAGACTCTTGCATTTACCTCCCTAACAACCCCATCCATAAACAAATTAAACAACCATGGAGACATCACACACCCCTGCCGCAAACCTACATTCACTGAGAACCAATCACTTTCCTCTCTTCCTACACGTACACATGCCTTACATCCTCGATAAAAACTTTTCACTGCTTCTAACAACTTGCCTCCCACACCATATATTCTTAATACCTTCCACAGAGCATCTCTATCAACTCTATCATATGCCTTCTCCAGATCCATAAATGCTACATACAAATCCATTTGCTTTTCTAAGTATTTCTCACATACATTCTTCAAAGCAAACACCTGATCCACACATCCTCTACCACTTCTGAAACCACACTGCTCTTCCCCAATCTGATGCTCTGTACATGCCTTCACCCTTTCAATCAATACCCTCCCATATAATTTACCAGGAATACTCAACAAACTTATACCTCTGTAATTTGAGCACTCACTCTTATCCCCTTTGCCTTTGTACAATGGCACTATGCACGCATTCCGCCAATCCTCAGGCACCTCACCATGAGTCATACATACATTAAATAACCTTACCAACCAGTCAACAATACAGTCACCCCCTTTTTTAATAAATTCCACTGCAATACCATCCAAACCTGCTGCCTTGCCGGCTTTCATCTTCCGCAAAGCTTTTACTACCTCTTCTCTGTTTACCAAATCATTTTCCCTAACCCTCTCACTTTGCACACCACCTCGACCCAAACACCCTATATCTGCTACTCTGTCATCAGACACATTCAACAAACCTTCAAAATATATATATATATATATATATATATATATATATATATATATATATATATATATATATATATATATATATATATATATATATATATATATCTCGGAAAGCAAAAATGGGTATGTTTGAGGGAATAGTGGTTCCAACAATGTTGTATGGTTGCGAGGCGTGGGCTATGGATAGAGATGTGCGCAGGAGGATGGATGTGCTGGAAATGAGATGTTTGAGGACAATGTGTGGTGTGAGGTGGTTTGATCGAGTAAGTAACGTAAGGGTAAGAGAGAGGTGTGGAAATAAAAAGAGCGTGGTTGAGAGAGCAGAAGAGGGTGTTTTGAAATGGTTTGGGCACATGGAGAGAATGAGTGAGGAGAGATTGACCAAGAGGATATATGTGTCGGAGGTGGAGGGAACGAGGAGAAGAGGGAGACCAAATTGGAGGTGGAAAGATGGAGTGAAAAAGATTTTGTGTGATCGGGGCCTGAACATGCAGGAGGGTGAAAGGAGGGCAAGAAATAGAGTGAATTGGAGTCATGTGGTATACAGGGGTTGACGTGCTGTCAGTGGATTGAAGCAAGGCATGTGAAGCGTCTGGGGTAAACCATGGAAAGCTGTGTAGGTATGTACATTTGCGTGTGTGGACGTGTGTATGTACATGTGTATGGGGGGGGGGGGGTTGGGCCATTTCTTTCGTCTGTTTCCTTGCGCTACCTCGCAAACGCGGGAGACAGCGACAAAATATAAAAAAAAAAAAATATATATATATATATATATATATATATATATATATATATATATATTATTCATCTTCTGTTTCCCATTTTAGAAAGTTAATACAAGGAGGGGAGGATTTCTGGCCCCCCGCTCCCGTCCCCTCTAGTCGCCTTCTACGACACGCGAGGAATACGTGGGAAGTATTCTTTCACCCCTATCCCCTATATATATACATATATATATATATATATATATATATATATATATATATATATATATATATATATATATATATATATATATATATATGTATTTTTTTTTTTTTTTTTTGCTTTGTCGCTGTCTCCCGCGTTTGCGAGGTAGCGCAAGGAGACAGACGAAAGAAATGGCCCAACCCACCCCCATACACATGTATATACATACGTCCACACACGCAAATATACATACCTACACAGCTTTCCATGGTTTACCCCAGACGCTTCACATGCCCTGATTCAATCCACTGACAGCACGTCAACCCCGGTATACCACATCGCTCCAATTCACTCTATTCCTTGCCCTCCTTTCACCCTCCTGCATGTTCAGGCCTCGATCACACAAAATCTTTTTCACTCCATCTTTCCACCTCCAATTTGGTCTCCCACTTCTCCTCGTTCCCTCCAGCTCTGACACACACATCCTCTTTGTCAGTCTTTCCTCACCAGGCTAGACCCCGTTGCTCACGTATTTGATTACTTAGTGATCTAATAGTCATTTGCCTTAATAGACAGGTGGCTTGTAGATCATAGCGTAGCGTTAGCACTCCCACCTGCCACGCATAAGGACAGGGGTTCGAACCTTGGCTGTAGGGGACTTTAGTTCGATATATATATATATATATATATATGTATATATATATATATATATATATATATATATATATATATATATATCTTTCTTTCTTTCTTTCAAACTATTCGCCATTTCCCGCATTAGCGAGGTAGCGTTAAGAACAGAGGACTGGGCCTTTGAGGGAATACCCTCACCTGGCCCAATTCTCTGTTCCTTCTTTTGGAAAATTAAAAAAAAACCGAGAGGGGAGGATTTCCAGCCCCCCGCTCCCTCCCCTTTTAGTCGCCTTCTACGACACGCAGGGAATACGTGGGAAGTACTCTTAATCCCCTATCCCCAGGGATATATATATATATATATATATATATATATATATATGTTTCCTTGCGCTGCCTCGCGGGCGCGGGGGGCAGCGGCAAAGCAAGATAATATAAAAAAAAAGAATATATGTATATATATATATATATATATATTATCCCTGGGGATAGGGGAGAAAGAATACTTCCCACGTATTCCCTGCGTGTCGTAGAAGGCGACTAAAAGGGAAGGGAGCGGGGGGCTGGAAATCCTCCCCTCTCGTTTTTTTTTTTAATTTTTCCAAAAGAAGGAACAGAGAAGAGGGCCAGGTGAGGATATTCCCTCAAAGGCCCAGTCCTCTGTTCTTAACGCTACCTCGCTATCGCGGGAAATGGCGAATAGTATAAAAAAAAAAATATATATATATATATATATATATATATATATATATATATATATATATATATATATATATATATATATATATCGAAAGAGGGGCAAGTATGAATTCTGTTGTGGATGAGAGAGCTTGGGAAGTGAGTCAGTTGTTGTTCGCTGATGATACAGCGCTGGTGGCTGATTCATGTGAGAAACTGCAGAAGCTGGTGACTGAGTTTGGTAAAGTGTGTGAAAGAAGAAAGTTAAGAGTAAATGTGAATAGGAGCAAGGTTATTAGGTACAGTAGGGTTGAGGGTCAAGTCAATTGGGAGGTAAGTTTGAATGGAGAAAAACTGGAGGAAGTAAAGTGTTTTAGATATCTGGGAGTGGATCTGTCAGCGGATGTAACCATGGAAGCGGAAGTGAATCATAGGGTGGGGGAGGGGGCGAAAATCCTGGGAGCCTTGAAGAATGTGTGGAAGTCGAGAACATTATCTCGGAAAGCAAAAATGGGTATGTTTGAAGGAATAGTGGTTCCAACAATGTTGTATGGTTGCGAGGCGTGGGCTATGAATAGAGTTGTGCGTAGGAAGGTGGATGTGCTGGAAATGAGGTGTTTGAGGACAATGTGTGGTGTGAGGTGGTTTGATCGAGTAAGTAATGTAAGGGTAAGAGAGATGTGTGGAAATTAAAAGAGCGTGGTTGAGAGAGCAGAAGAGGGTGTTTTGAAATGGTTTGGGCACATAGAGAGGATGAGTGAGGAAAGATTGAGCAAGAGGATATATGTGTCGGAGGTGGAGGGAACGAGGAGAAGTGGGAGACCAAATTGGAGGTGGAAAGATGGAGTGAAAAAGATTTTGAGTGATCGCTGCCTGAACATGCAGGAGGGTGAAAGGCGGCCGAGGAATAGAGTGAATTGGATCGATGTGGTATACCGGGATTGACGTGCTGTCAGTGGATTGAATCAGGGCATGTGAAGCGTCTGGGGTAAACCATGGAAAGTTGTGTGGGGCCTGGATGTGGAAAGGGAGCTGTGGTTTCGGGCATTATTGCATGACAGCTAGAGACTGAGTGTGAACGAATGGAGCCTTTGTTGTCTTTTCCTAGCGCTACCTCGCACACATGAGGGGGGATGGGGATGGTATTCCATGTGTGGCGAGGTGGCGATGGGAATGAATAAAGGCAGACAGTGTGAAGTGTGTGCATGGGTATATATGTATGTGTCTGTGTGTGTATATATATGTGTACATTGAGATGTATAGGTATGTATATTTGCGTGTGTGGACGTGTATGTATGTACATGTGTATGGGGATGGGTTGGGCCATTTCTTTCGTCTGTTTCCTTGCGCTACCTCGCAAACGCGGGAGACAGCGACAAAGCAAAATAAGATGATAAATAAAATAATATATATATATATATATATATATATATATATATATATATATATATATATATATATATATATATATATATATTCTTTCAAACTATTCGCCATTTCCCGCGTTAGCAAGGTAGCGTTAAGAACAGAGGACTGGGCCTCTAAGGGAATATCCTCACCTGGCATCCTTCTCTGTTCCTTCCTTCGGATAACTGAAAAAAAAACGAGAGGGGAGGATTTCCAGCCCCCAGCTCCCTACCCTTTTAGTCGCCTTCTACGACACGCAGGGAATACGTGGGAAGTATTCTTTCTCCCCTATCCCCAGGGATAATATATATATATATATATATATATATATATATATATATATATATATATATATATATATATATATATATATATGTATATATATATATATATATATATATATATATATATATATATATATATATATATATATATATATATATATATATATATATATATATATATATATATATATATATGAGATTAGAGGACTATTGATGATTACATGGAATTCCTGGGTCGACTACGTCTATGTAGAAATTATTGATACTTACTTTTTGCCCTGCTGGGTGGGAGGGAGTGAGCGTGGGGTGAGGAGGGGCAGGGAGTGCGTGTCGTCAACAAATCTATACAGATCGTTCAGGTTTACTGTGGAAGCCGTCACGCACTCAACACGCACTCAACACGCACGCACGCACGCACGCACGGTCATTTCCGCTGCAGGCAGGCACTTGTTTATAGGCAAAAAAAAAAAAAGTGACAAGGTGCAATACATTGACTTGAGTGATCCACGTAAAGTGAGCGGATGAATGCACTTCACGCCACACTCTGTCATACACAGACACAAAGGAACTGAAGCACGTTCTCTCTCTCTCTCTCTCTCTCTCTCTCTCTCTCTCTCTCTCTCTCTCTCTCTCTCTCTCTCTCTCTCTCTCTCTCTCTCTCTCTATCATACACACGCGAATGGGTGCTCCAAAAGCACAAGAACTTCTTCCGTGTGCGTAGACAAATGGGTAATTACGAACACCTTAAAACACACACACACACACACACATTCACATCACATACTTGCAAAAAACTAACACATAGTATACATCCACGTCCACAAGTCGTGTTCATGACTAATGTATGCATACACATAGTTCATGTGTACACAGGTATGTACATCACTGCTTTGTCATTGGCATGAGGTGGAGGTATGAGGCTACCTCTGGGCCAATATATATATATATATATATATATATATATATATATATATATATATATATATATATATATATATATATATATATATATATATATAGCATGTCTTGAAGCCATGAGAATACTAATTAGGCAGTATTTATGCATACCTCGTGGCTGCAAGGAGGCCATTATATTTTATCTCTGTATACATAAAGTTTATAAACTGTTTTCGTTGTTTTGCTTGTAGCGTGGGTGTGTTGGTTGCAGTTATGGAAGTCATTTGGATGAATAGCAATGTCAAGGTCGTAGGTTAATCATGCGGATGACCTCCAAATGTAATTACATGTTTGTAATGGACGGGGCGGGAGTGTCACGCCCGCGCGCGCGCGTGTGTGTGTGTGTGTGTGTGTGTGTGTGTAGGTGGGTGATGGCTAT
Organism: Panulirus ornatus; assembly: GCF_036320965.1. Taxonomy (NCBI): domain Eukaryota; kingdom Metazoa; phylum Arthropoda; class Malacostraca; order Decapoda; family Palinuridae; genus Panulirus; species Panulirus ornatus. The sequence continues at coordinate 2,008,794 of NC_092248.1, read as the reverse complement.
CTGTATATTGCAGTGGGAGAGTTTTATACTCGTGTTAGTCTCATTGTCTTTACCTTGTATCTCCTTTTACAGTTGGTGGGCTTGCAAGTATTGTAAGCACGTACAGTCTCCCGTTTTCTGTGGAGGCATACTTACGTACGCCCCATTTTCTGAGTTTCTTTTTTATCTTTTTTTTGTTTTCATGCATCTTGAAGGCACAAGTGGTTTCTTTACGTACAGACGTTAAGGCCAGACTACCTCGTTTGGACCTTGGATCTATGTGGTCTGTGTATCTCTGTAAGAACCATATATAGACGCCCTCTGTCACCTATGACTCTCAACTACCCCTTAGAATTACCCCATAGTTACATCCACAAGGCTCGATCACCCCCAGAGAAAGCCATTGTGGGAAGGGGCACCACACGTTAACCCCCCAGACAGGGTTGGTTCTGGGGATGAAGTTAGCTTAAGCTTCCGAGCAAAGGAAGAGGAATGTTAAGTGAAGGTGTGACTGGATGGGTCATTCTGTACACAGCAGATGTAAATGCCAGAGACGTGGCTAGAGACGTGGCTAGAGACGTGGCTAGAGACGTGGCTAGAGACGTGGCTAGAGGCGTGGCTAGAGACGTGGCTAGAGACGTGGCTAGAGACGTGGCTAGAGGCGTGGCTAGAGGCGTAGCTAGAGACGTGGCTAGAGGCGTGGCTAGAGGCGTGGCTAGAGACGTGGCTAGAGGCGTGGCTAGAGACGTGGCTAGAGACGTGGCTAGAGACGTGGTTAGAGACGTGGCTAGAGACGTGGCTAGAGGCGTGGCTAGAGACGTGGCTAGAGACGTGGCCAGAGACGTGGCTAGAGACGTGGCCAGAGACGTGGCTAGAGACGTGGCTAGAGGCGTGGCTAGAGGCGTAGCTAGAGACGTGGCTAGAGGCGTGGCTAGAGACGTGGCTAGAGACGTGGCTAGAGACGTGGCTGAGATTTAAAATGCCTCAGCACCGCGTCATGGCTTAAATGTTTTATGACACGTTGAGTCTTAATGGCAAAGGCTGTTTAAATGGCTCGTGTTCCTTCTCATTTCTCAAAGTTCTTTTCCACACGGTTAAGAATCGAAGGCTTAGAGTATAAGAGGCGTACTGTATACACATGCCGGGTCTTGAGCTTATGTATAGACATATGTATACTCTACCACATCCTGAGATGATGCCTGGAAACCATCCATCGACCATCCTGCCATGAGGACCATCGACCATCCTGCCATGAAGACCATCGACCATCCTGCCATGAGGACCATCGACCATCCTGCCATGAAGACCATCGACCATCCTGCCATGAGGACCATCGACCATCCTACCATAAGGACCATCGACCATCCTGCCATGAAGACCATCGACCATCCTGCCATGAGGACCATCGACCATCCTGCCTTGAAGACCATCGACCATCCTGCCATGAGGACCATCGACCATCCTGCCATGAGGACCATCGACCATCCTGCCATGAAGACCATCGACCATCCTGCTATGAGGACCATCGACCATCCTGCCATGAAGACCATCGACCATCCTGCCTTGAAGACCATCGACCATCCTGCCATGAGGACCATCGACCATCCTGCCATGAGGACCATCGACCATCCTACCATGAGGACCATCGACCATCCTGCCATGAAGACCATCGACCATCCTGCTATGAGGATGACATCTGGGATGCTTGGAGGAGCCTACCGTATGCAGGATGCGATCCCATGTCCGACAGAATGATGGTGGACAGTGTGAACCCCTGCGCCTTGTGGTGACTCGTGTAATACCCCGTTTGTAGTACAGCCCTGGGAGGCAGTTCTACACTGGCGGGGCGCATCGCTGGAGTTATTTACATGAGCAGATAGCGTTTTGGTTCTTTGTAAATGCCTGGCATTTACATTTACACTTGTGTAGTCTGTTCCAGCCAAGAATCTATTTTTTTTATTTCTTTTACGGTGGTTGTTTACGTTCACTTGGGCCAGCTTCTTGTCGTGGTCTCTCTGTCGTGCTCATGGGTCGTGGTGTCGTGCTCTAGGATCATGAAGTCGGTTCTTATGGGTCGTGAAGTCGTACTTAAGCGTTGTGCACTCGTGCACAAGCGTCGCCCCGTCGTGCTCAAGCGTCGCCCCGTCGTGCTCAATCGTCGTGCTCAATCGTCGTACCGTCGTACTCAATCGTCGTGGCGTCTTGTTCAAACGTCGTACGGTCGTGCTCAAGCGTCGTGCCGTCGTGCTCAAGCGTCGCCCCGTTGTGCTCAATCGTCGTGCCGTCGTGCTAAAGCGTCGTGCTCAATCGTCGTACCGTCGTACTCAATCGTCGTGGCGTCTTGTTCAAACGTCGTACGGTCGTGCTCAAGCGTCGTGTCGTCGTGCTCAAGCGTCGTGCCGTCGTGCTCAAGCGTCTTGCCGTCGTGCTCTATCGTCGTGCCGTCGTGCTCAAGCGTCGTGCCGTCGTGCTCAATCGTCATGCCGTCGTGTTCAAGCGTCGTGCCGTCGTGCTCAAGCGTCGTAACGTCATGTTCAATCGTCGTGCCGTCGTGCTCAATCGTCATGCCGTCGTGCTCAAGCGTCGTACCGTCATGTTCAATCGTCGTACTGTCTTATTCAAGCGTCGTACCGTCGTGCTCAATCGTCGTACTGTCTTATTCAAGCGTCGCACCGTCGTGCTCAATCGTCGTGCCGTCGTGCTCAATCGTCGTGCCGTCGTGCTCAATCGTCGTACCGTCTTGTTCAAGCGTCGTACCGTCGTGTTCAATCGTCGTACCGTCGTGCTCAGTCGTCGTGCCGTCGTGCACAAACGTCGTCCTGTCTTGCTCAAGCGTCGCACCGTCGTGCTCAAGCGTCGTACCATCTTCTTCACTCGTCGTGCCGTCGTGCACAATTGTCATGCCGTCGTGCACAGTTGTCATGCCGTCGTGCTTATGGGTCGTGGCGTCGTGCCGTCGTGCACAATCGTTATGCCGTCGTGCTCAAGCGTCGTACCATCTTCTTCACTCATCGTGCCGTCGTGCTCATGGGTCGTGGCGTCGTGCCCATGAGTCGTGGCGTCGTGTTCAAGAACCCCGTCCGTGACCTCAGTGACGTCACTGGTCGTCACAGGTGGCAGTGACATCATTCGCCGGCTCTATGTCACCGCAGCTGAGCAAGCAAAGTATTATAACACAAGAATGTTCTGCGAAGAACATTTTGCCCTTTGTTCAGCCCTGGGCTGACACTCCCACCTCTTGTTCACTCTGTTCTACAAATAATAACTCAGGAGAGTGTTGTCTCACATGTTCTGTCTGTTATTGATCTGTGTGTGTGTGTGCGTGCTTGTGTGTGTGTGTGCGTGCTGTGTGTGTGTGTGTGTGTGTGTGTGTGTGTGTGGTGTGTGTGTATGGGTGCCATATGTATATTGTGCCTCGACAGACTAACACGTTTCCTCGTCATTTTACGTTATAGTCTCTGGATGTCTCTTTCCTGTCCTTTCTCGTCATCAAACTAGGTTTAAGTCCTGCTTTCACAGAGATCGACAGGGTTTGCTGCGCATCACCTCCCTGTGAGGTTTGGTGAGGTTTTATTTCTTTAAAGTAGTTGTTCATTTGTATTTTGTTTGTTTTTTATCGTCTTTTTCCAGTACCTCATAAACCACAGAAGTCAGAGACCCTCCCTGGTCTGTCGTTCATTGTTACTTCGCGGTCTCCTCACTTAAAGATGTGCATGGCATTTGCCCTCTTCCTACCCCTTTGGAACTTTACCTCCCACCAACGGCACCCTTCCCTCCTCCACATCATTTGCAGCAGAGTGTCAATTGCTTGTACACACACTTCTTAAGTAAATATAGGGGAAAAATTAATCATGACCTCGAGACTTATATGGATTATGGCATTGCAGCTGTTCACTTATATCTTATATATGAATGCCAACACTGTCTAAGACCTCCTTTCTCTTCCACTTCAGTGATACTGGGGTTATGGTGTCTACCACTGTGAAAATCCACTTGAACCTTCATCATTCAGTTTTTCGTATCTTGGTCTTATTCAGATTTTTGCACCATCCTCTGGAATTCCTCACTGTGAATCCCTTAGCTTGATTAGCTGTATTCTAACTGACGATTTACTCCTTATGAATTTATGATGGAAGAGTTTTGAATTTTCTCGTGTCTTATATATATTATTCTCGTCAGAGTTTTCCTCTCTTACATTTTCTTATCCCGCTATACTTGTTCTCTGCTCTGTTATACTTTTCAAATGCCTCTTGGCTGTAGTGCTGCATTTAGTCCACCTCTAAGATCTTTTTCCTTTCATGACACAGTAAGACTTCCTTCTGTGTTTGTTAATTCCACAAAACTTTCGAGGACATTGAATCATATCATAGCTACAGAACTCCCATTCCTCAAACCATTATAATCCATAAGTATTCCTTAGTTCTATGTACTTTTCTTTAGTTCTATGTAGTTTCCATGACTATATCTCCTTTTTGAGATGGACTTCCTCCCGGATAAAATTTTTTTTTGGGTGTTTTTAACCACATAGTCAAAGTCAAGCAATACATGGTCACATTCACCAGCAGCTGTGCCACACATGACAACCTCAGTGTCCAAGCTACTATGCGTGAAGATAAGATCTGGTAATGATAGTGTATCTCCTCCACTGATTCTCTTGTCCTTCGTGACACGATGGCTCAGGATATGATCCTGTATTCCCTCACGGAACATGTGCTTCTATGCCTTTTTGTCTCTGTGAGAGTTCTCGTCATCCCACTGCATCACTTTAGGAATGAGTTGCATCATTATTGATACATTGCCATGTGTGAGGAGCGCTTGTTTCCATGTATCTCGTACCATCTGCAGTGTTCCCTCACTGTTATTTTTCCGTATTTGTTCTCTTTTAGTAAAATCCTTTTGAGGATCATAAATGATTAGCACTAAATTATGAATCTGCCTTACAGTTAGTCTTCCATTACGTCGTATATGAATGGGCCATCTTCCAGTATCTTATGAAGCCTTTCGTCATCTTTTGCCCTCCTTGCTAACAAGTACCATCCTGGATAGATGAAGTCAGTCCTTATCTCTCTTGTAAAACTTGTGTCCATCAGTCCGACAATATCAGTTTTGTTTTCCCTAATTCTGTCCTTGAACTCTACTTTATATTTTTTTTTTCCTACCGGTCCATCTGCAGTCTGACATTTGCATCACTTTACATTCTTGACCTCCCTAGGGTACTGGCGGAGGCTATTTTTGCTCTCTCTTATCATATGATATCTCTCTTTTTTGTCTTTGGACTATTATATTTCTTTGACATTTTTCCATGTTCTTCCATTGGTCTATCACGTGTGGTGAATACCCGGCTGAATTTGCCCCTTGCTCGCAAGTCTCTTGTCTGACTTTAAGTCTTCCTTATCTTACGCTTTATAGTTAAGGTAATCATTACTAGTTATTCCGTTATGACGACTGTATCTATCCGTTTTCTTTGACTGTCATATCTCAGGAATTATGCCTGGCATTGTCCATAGCTAGTGGTAGTATCTGAATGAGTACAGCATCTCTTACTCCTCCACTCTTTCCTGTGTGGCTGGAACATGGTCTTCCTACAGTCCAGACTTCATCAGTGGCTCACGTCTACCTACCCCGTGTGTGTGTTTGTGTGTGTGGGAGACAGGCGGCTCCACTATATTGATTGCCGACGTTGCTCTAAGGTTCGTTATCACGCAAGGTAAGCAGCCCACTGTGGGCTAGATTATGTGGAACGGCGGAAGGTGGAGCGGGGAGCGAAGGGAAAAATGGAAGAGGTGCATAGTGCATGAGTGGAACAGATAGGGGTGGTGAAGAGGTGTAAGAGGAAGGGATGGAGGAGTGGAAGAGGTTAGGGTGGAGAGGAATGGAGCATGGAAAGATGGTTAAGTGAAGTTTAGGGATAGGTGGAATAGCTAGGAGATGTGGAACAGTGGAGGAATGGGAAGAGTGTGAACTATAAGAAACGGAAGTGGGAAGGTAAATACATGTTTGTCGTTGATTCTGATCCGACAATATCATGATTACGGCATTCAATTACCCGTGCCATCACACATGTCTCTCTCACCCATGTCTCCCATGAGAGGATGAACATCCAATACATTTACTGTGAACGTATTTGGATTACCAAATAATATTGCCTTGATGATGGCAAACCGCTCTGAAACAAACAACACCACACATGTGGCAACATCGCTAAATAGGAGACGGTTGGATTTTGAATTGTCAAGAGTCCATCAGACAACAAGGATATCGCAAGACAAAAAAAAAAGCATTGCAAAAATATATTTTAATGTGTTCGACTCTATAAAGGTGCACAGTAAACAAGTCTTTATTCTAATGTTGCTATCTGGCGAACCCTGGTAACAAGTTATAGACTATAATATATATATATATATATATATATATATATATATATATATATATATATATATATATATATATATATAGCTATAACAGCCAGGTCTATAACACACAAGGGACAGTTATATAGTAACATTAAAGTCCAATTCCAAGGAAGATGTGAGGAAGTAAGTCATATGCATCATTTGTGCTGGGCAAGTCGTGTGTTATAACATTACAAGTGGTTCTCTCTGATAGGCTATTATGGTAACACTTCATTATGAACAGACTACGATAACTGAATAGATAACTAAGATTGATTTACTCTTCGACATCAATAATTAGATTGTATTAACAAGACTTTACGATCAATCTCAACCAACGTTAAGTGGAGAATGACCCATTCGTACTGTTACGATTGTTTGGTCTTGTATATTATTATATGGAACGCTTGATTGACTACAGGGACAGAATTGTTTTGTATAAATCAATGAACATTTTATAGGGTTTATACAAGGCACAATCTACCTTCACAATGATGTTGGGTTTAACTTTAGGTTTTATATATATATATATATATATATATATATATATATATATATATATATATATATATATATATAATTTTTTTTTTTTTTATTTATTTTGCTTTGTCGCTGTCTCCCGCGTTAGCGAGGTAGCGCAACGAAACAGACGAAAGAATGGCCCAACCTTCCCACATACACATGTATATACATACACGTCCACACACGCAAATATACATACCTATACATCTCAATGTACACATATATATATACACACACAGACATATACATATATACACATGTACATAATTCACGGTAAAAGGCTAAATGACAACCCGCTTACTCTAGTTGTAAGGCAGTACTGATGTGGTTCGTGTATTCTTAGTAAACGCAGTGAGGATCTTCCGTATTATCGATAGACATCGATAGACACGGCAGGAGCCTCGCCTTCCACAGTTTCGGGTCACGCTTTATCTTGTCTCGTGGAGCACGACGGTATAACCCATGGGGCATAACGTTACGACCCCTGGATGTAACGTAACGACCCCTAGATATAATGGTACGACCCCTGGATGTAACGTTACGACCCCTAGATATAATGGTACGACCCCTGGATGTCATGGTACGACCCCTGTATGTAACGTTACGACCCCTAGATATAATGGTACGACCCCTGGATGTCATGGTACGACCCCTGTATGTAACGTTACGACCCCTAGATATAATGGTACGACCCCTGGATGTCATGGTACGACCCCTGTATGTAACGTTACGACCCCTAGATATAATGGTACGACCCCTGGATGTCATGGTACGACCCCTGGATGTAACGTTAAGACCCCTAGATATAATGGTACGACCCCTGGATGTCATGGTACGACCCCTGTATGTAACGTTACGACCCCTAGATATAATGGTACGACCCCTGGATGTCATGGTACGACCCCTGTATGTAACGTTACGACCCCTAGATATAATGGTACGACCCCTGGATGTCATGTACGACCCCTGTATGTAACGTTACGACCCCTAGATATAATGGTACGACCCCTGGATGTCATGGTACGACCCCTGGATGTAACGTTAAGACCCCTAGATATAATGGTACGACCCCTGGATGTCATGGTACGACCCCTGTATGTAACGTTACGACCCCTAGATATAATGGTACGACCCCTGGATGTCATGATACGACCCCTGGATGTAACGTTAAGACCCCTAGATATAATGGTACGACCCCTGGATGTCATGTAGGACCCCTGTATGTAACGTTACGACCCCTAGATATATTGGTACGACCCCTGGATGTCATGGCACGACCCCTGTATGTAACGTTACGACCCCTAGATATAATGGTACGACCCCTGGATGTCATGTACGACCCCTGTATGTAACGTTACGACCCCTAGATATAATCGTACGACCCCTGGATGTCATGGCCTGACCTCTGACCTGGCTCATGAGGTCGTACATCCATGGGGTCATCCCGTCGTGTTCGAGGGTCGTGCCATCGTGCTTAAAGGATCGGTGTGTTCAAACGATCGTCTCGCTCCAGCCCTCGAGATCATAAGTGAACTGACGAACAAAAGTCGGCCGAGGGACGAATGACGGACGACGCACACGGACGAGTGACGGACGACGCACACGGACGAATGACGGACGACACAGACGGACGAATGATTGAGGACACAGACGGACGAATTGTTGAGGACACAGACGGACGAATGACGGAGGACACAGACAGACGAATGACGGACGACACAGATGGACGAATGATTGAGGACACAGGCGGACGAATGACGGAGGACACAGACGGACGAATGACGGAGGACACAGACGGACGAATGACGGAGGACACAGACGGACCAATGACGGAGGACACAGATGGACGAATGATGGAGGACACAGACGGACGAATGATGGAGGACACAGACGGACGAATGATGGAGGACACAGATGGGCGAATGATGGAGGACAGACGGACGAATGATGGAGGACACAGACGGACGAATGACGGAGGACACAGACGGACGACGTAGACTGACGAATGACGGAGGACGACGCAGACGGCCGGCCGTCAGAAACGGACGACGGACGACTGAGGGGAAAAAAAAGGACGAAACACGAATACGCCCACAACACAACCACACGAATTTATCTTATATGATAAACGTCTCAGTACAAACTCTTAAGATAAAAAAAACCATTCACTTCCGTATACAACGTCTGACGTCATCCATATAAGCGAACATAAGGGTAGTCCACACCTGCCAGCATACTTCTACTGATGAGAAGCAGTATATCCACACCTGGAAACATACTTCTGCTGATAACAGAGGTATGTTCACTCCTGCTCGCATACTTCCCCCGCCAACAAAAGTATGTCCAGCAAAAAAAAAAGAATATACTTTTATCTCATTTCAATTACGCCCACAGCCTTTGTGAAACCTACTTCCGTACCTAACACTAGATAATATGCGTCAAATAAAATGACATGGGTAAACAAAAGGCCTTTGTACAACCCCTATTGACCACACGATCATACCTATAGTGGCAGTTCATCTCAAACAAATATGTCTTCCCTTATGTCTTTTTATTCAGAATATATATCCCAGACTGAATATAAATTCTAGATTGAATATAAATTCCACATTGAATGTAAATCCCAGATTGAATATAAATCCCACATTGGATATAAATCCCACATTGATATAAATCCCACATTGAATATTATATAATTTCAGGATGATCTTGGAGAACCTTGCTAGGAAATCCTCGGCTTCAGCCACGTCTGCATGGTATCTGTGACTCTGCCCTTCACAACAGACACCATACTGACCTTCATGGTTAGAGAGAACCACTGAATTCATTTGCATGTGGTGTATAACATGAAGCCTCTTGATATCATGGATTCCAGTAAGTCTACATCACTACCTAGATTGTCTATCACAGTCGAAAACGCTATAAATGAGGAGGGAAGGAAAAAAAACAAACTAAAAGAGCTGCGCGTATAGAGTAATGCAACCGTTTTCTATGATATACACCTTCAGCCTCTTTCAGCGGTTGGGTCACTGATTACTTCATAACAACTACTATACAACGATAAGACCATAATAACTCATTTATTCCTACACAAGATAAGGAGATAATGCAAAACAAAAAAAGCCGATATCAAATAACTAGAAACAGTAATGTGCATGTAGAATTAGCTGCTTGAGTGACAGATGCAACATAATACCCTCCACCAGCCAGGATTCGAACCCAGGACCTTTTGCGCAGTATTCGGAGACGCTAACAGCTAGACGAGCATAGTCTAGTGGTTATAGCATTCCCGAATACCACGCAAAAGTTCCTGGGTTCGAATCCTGCTTGTTGGAGGGTATTACGTGTTCTATGAAAGAGCGCGTTTATATGCACTGTATTCGCATATATATATATATATATATATATATATATATATATATATATATATATATATATATATATATATATAATCAACAAGCCACAGGCTTTCGTATCGTATGTATACACAAAAAGAATGATTTTCTTCCCAGACACAACAGACCTACAACATCTCACGACAAAAGACCAGGAGTGTACACCTCACCTCCCGGTACACTCAACGTATACTTAAATTAAAACTAAACTCCCCCTTGGAGCACGACGGTGGTACGACCCTTGAGCATGACTGTTCCACCCTTGGGTATTACGACCCTTGGATATGACTGTTCCACCCTTGGGTATATGAAGGACCTGGTCTTTAGCCTGACCCTCATACCCAAGGGTCGTACCGTCGTGCTCAAGGGTCGTACCGTCGTACTCAGGGGCCGTACCTTCGTGCTCAAGGGTCGTACTGTCGTGCCCAGGGGGCTCAATTACTCACAACAATAACATTAGAGGACAACTTGTAGCCTATCCAACTTACAGTTGCTACAGATTGTCGTATACGTTTCCCCTCCCTGTACACATTCTCTCTCTCGTATGCTCTTAAATAGACCCTTTGTAAATGTAAATCTAGACTTTATTACTTACATTTCCTAAGACTACTTTAGTATAACTTTCATTCTCATATTGATTTGTTAGCCTCAAACACAAAGAACGAACCAGCTCGAACGATCCTCATCTGCATTACTCTTAATTTTCTGGAATTATAACTGGTTGTTGATATGTTTCTCTCAATATAACCCTAGATATTGATAGGTTCCTATATTTCACAGAGCTGATTTATATTTCACAATTCCAGTTTTTGTTTTCTTAGTTGGCATCTTTCTTGAAGGGCTTACAAGTGGATTACGTATTGAGACACTTTGTTTAAATACAATACTTAAAAAACAATCTTTCTTTTTTCTGTATAGATTATATGACCTTTAGTCTGTATTTCATTCTTCCTATGACTAGTCTGAAATTGATTAAAGAATCAACGAGTAAGTACAAATTCTCTCAAGTTACTCATACATGTTCTTTCAGTTTACTGATGTGATCAAATACCCTATTTTTTTTTGTCTACAAAACTTACATTTGGCGAGTTAAGGGTGGCTTAGATGTAGTGTCCAACCTCCTTAACAGTGTCCAGGTATTCACATTTCCACCATCTTGTCCAGTATCTCATGTTACAGATGCCCTTCACATTCATATAGTATTCCTCTTACACGCCTCATGCCCACCATCTTATTCATAAGACCAGAGAACAGGGTGCTCGATTTTCCGTAGTAGTGAAATCAGCAAACACGCATTAGTGTTTTTCTTATAAAAATTACACATAAGAATCGTGTTCAAATAACCAAGCCATTATGTATTGTCTATCCCAAGCCTCATTCTTGCTCAAAGAGAAAAAGGGGATCTGGTGGTATTCTACTGTTGTTGAAACACACACACACACACACACACACTCAACAGCGTCTCTTTCGCTAATTTCTATTCTTGTTCTTTCCTGTACAGAGCCTCTTTGAGCCCCAGAATAGCCAGGAGGATCTTCTTGCGGTGTCCGAGCATGTATATCCCCATCAACTGCAGGTCCCGCTTCGTTAGCCCCAGGGCCGCCAGGGGGCAATAGATGCCGTTCTGGTGGAAGTTCTCGACGTAGTCTTGCAAGGCGAGGCTCTCCAGCCACTCCTCGATCGTCTCCGGGATCTGCTCCGGCGCTGGTGGAGGCTTCCTCACCTGTACGATACATTTATGTAAGATCTGGATGAATTGATGGGGCACAGTATTGATGATTGATGGAGGGAAATGGTAGTAATGATGATGAGAAAGATACATATCATACCAGAATGTTTACAGAAGAGTAGGGAAGTGTAGGTAAATAGAAGCCTAGTCTTGGTTTCAGCGGATTGAAAGATGGATATTGATAAAGCATAACACATTTTATATTTACTGAAGGATAGTAGATGGTGAGCAATGATGAGCATTTAGTGTGGATAATTCAACGAGTGAATATTGATAGAAATGTATGTAAGTGTATTTAAAGGACATGTTTTATGGTGATGTATTTAAAAGCGTCAGAAGTACATGCTACGTTTAGCAGTACAAAGTTTTAACATGAAATTTGTATTACTATTTTTATCTAGTCGAAGATAATTAAGCGAAACGACTTAACCAATTCCAGTTAACCTTTGTGAAAGATAATTCGTATTTCAGTGAACCAATGAAAATCCAGCGGGCATCTGGGAGAAATTGTTTGGTATAGTTTTCAGTTTAGGTAAATGGCTCCTCCCGAAAGTGCGCTTATAACAAAAACATTTATTAGGGAACGAAAGTAATTAATTTTATTCTCAAGTCATTCTTTCTGTAGCCTATCTCATATATTTCTTTATGCATATCGGTAGGTAGGACACGAACATTAATATGTATAGGCAAAAGCCAGTCTATTATAAACAATATTTGTTAATGAATGAATGCTTATAATAGCTTCCAGTTACTTATTCACTGTGAACACTGAATTATATATGTATATAGAATTAAGAATATGCATAATCGAGTAGATAAGTTGCAGTTCCAGTAGTATATCGAGTGATTAATAACCATGATTATTTTATAAACTAATATATATATATATATATATATATATATATATATATATATATATATATATATATTATATATATAAATATATATATATGTATATATATTTATATTATTTATATTATATATTATATTATTATATTATATATTATTGTTATTTTATATATTATATATTTATATATATATATATATATATATATATATATATATATATATATATATATATATATATATATATATATATATATATATATATATGTATATATATATATATATATATACATATATATATATATATATATATATATATATATATATATATATATATATATATATATATATATATATATCCCTGGGGATAGGGGATTAAGAATACTTCCCACGTATTCCCTGCGTGTCGTAGAAGGCGACTAAAAGGGGAGGGAGCGGGGGGCTGGAAATCCTCCCCTCTCGTTTTTTTTTTTTTTTTTTTTCCAAAAGAAGGAACAGAGGGGGCCAGGTGAGGATATTCCAAAAAAGGCCCAGTCCTCTGTTCTTAACGCTACCTCGCTAACGCGGGAAATGGCGAATAGTTTAAAAGAAAAAAAAAATATATATATATATATATATATATATATATATATATATATATATATATATATATATATATATATTAACGCGTTATTAAAAAGAGTTTGTTTCTTTGCTCAACAGATGGCGCGCAAAACACGGTATCTGGTGGTATGTGGTATCTTACCCCATCAATGTTTTCCCTCTACTAACTCTCCAGTCTTTGGCTGCTGGAGTTTAAGGCCTATCAAGATGTGTGGGAGATGCACTGGTGTCGAGATTTATATTATCCGTTAAAGGATGCCATTAAAGAAGTGTAGACTTAAGACACTGTATAGGTAAGTGCATGATGTCTTTTATAAGTGGTCTAGAATGTAGATTAGCCAGAGAATCTGTGTACGACGGAGTACTTTCGGTCGGAGGACGTGCATCTTGTAGGTGTGCCTATGTCTCGTTTTGTAAGTTTGTTGATGGCTTTCGCTAGATAAAACTCCAGTTTAGGAGCACCACAAAGGTGATTTATAAATACCACGCATTTAGATAGAGTCCATGAGCTTGGTTGAAGTAATTTAAACCTTGGATGTGCGACTTGACTCCATTTTTCACCTCCGTATGAATGCCACTGACAGTGTGGAGTGCTATGGCGATCAGGGTGTGCGCGTGTGTGTGTGGTGGTGGTGTTCAGATGCCGTGAAAACAAGTTAGATCTCAAGTGTAGCAGTGAAAACCCATCCCTCAGGCTTCACCTAGAAGCTGAGAGTTACGGTAGATTTCAGTGGTAGAGCCCCACATGTGCCGAGGACACTGTGTCATCTTTGGAGTGGTGGATGCATGCAAACGCCCGCCCAAGCGTACGCCACACTCCCCTAGCAGACATCATCGACCAATGAGGTAATTTTGGTGTACTGTGGGGTATCAAGTAACGATTTTATGGTTTTTATTCATTTTTTAAACTTTCACACTTTTGTATTTTACGTGTGGGAATGGTCAAGACTTTTGGTAGTGTTAGTAGGGTTTTTTTTAACCCATCTCTTGCAGGGTCACTGGTTGTCCTTAAGGATCTTTCTAGAAAAAAAATACACACATCTCGCTCACTCTCAGACTCATTTGGATGTTACAACCTCCACATCAGCTGGTGTTTGGGGAGCTGAGGTTATCCTCCAGCTGGTGATGGGGAGTTGAGTATATCCTCCAGCTGGTGATGGGGGAAGTCAGGTAGTAATGCATGGGTGAAGGGCTCTTAAGGAAAAATAATCGTCAAACGTAAATAATTTACCTACACCCAGCCTGACTGCTGCATATAATGATTAGGAAACTGATCTTGCGCAGTGGATAATGTAAGATTACGTTGACCGTATGATGGTGAATGTAGTTGATGAAGTGAGGATTAATGAGATATACTTGAGTCTTGTGTGTGTGTGTGTGTGACTTTGAGCATTTAACTGTAAACAAGTTTATATTTAGCCTTGAACTCGCATTTTTATGTGGACTTGCCTGTTTTCTATATTTATTTTACTCTTTTTTCTAGACTTATGTTTCTTGGAAGCAGTAACATAATTTAGTAAATATTGGGAGGCAGTATAAACCGCCAATTTTTGCAGGTAATCAGATGAACAATAGCGTAGGAAAAATAGGGTTGAAGCCGGGATCATGGCTAATATTTCCTTCCCTTTCAGGTTTTCCTTTTTCTTTAAACTTTTACCGGTAGATCTTGCCTAGAAGGAGTTAGATATTTTTTTTTTATCGTATATAAGATTGCTCCCTGCGAGTGATATTTTAGTGGAAAGAAATCAGAAAATTAGGACCGTAATAGCAATGGTATTTATTATTAGCTTTCACTAGGCTACGGCTTTTCGCAACGTTTTACCCTAAAAAAAGAACACTATGTATGGGTAGTTTAACGAAAGATCGTTAAGATTGTAGCATTAGCAATTATTCTAATAGTCTACACGAGTATATAAAACTATAGTTACGGAAACTTGGTATAAAAAAGAAATGAAAAGATTGAAATTCGAATTCGTTTAGGCCAGCTGTATCTGGCAACTTTCACGGTCACGACGCCCAACAAACCATCGATTGAGCACTGGCAATGGTAACATTATGGTTCTGCTCAGTTTTATGGTAATATAAACCCTGGAAGCACGAATATATATATATATATATATATATATATATATATATATATATATATATATATATACTCAACAATGCTTCCTTCTATCATTGTAAGGGCTAGTTAGGTTAGGTATAATGGGTTGTTTTGGTAATCTGAGTGGTAGTTGCTCTGTAGTTGTGTACTTAGAGTTTTGAGCTTCTTTGCTGTGGGGGTAACGTAGGCGTTACCGGTTTCCGCCCGCGTGTGAGAAAAGTCTTAAGCGTAGTCAATACATTCCCCGTTCCTGACGGTGCAGGAACTGAAGAAGGAGTCCTGATATATGATAATGATGATAATAATGATACTAAAATCATTAATGATTATAAACTTTCTATAACAATAAATGATAATTTGTTATTTTAGAAAGGAAATCACTTTTTTTTGGGGGGGGGGCGTTTTACGTTGTAGTTTTTCGTTGTGTAGAAAGTCTATGTAATTATGGCCTGTTCGAGTGATATTTGTTAAGGGAAAAGAATAGAAAAGCCGCAGCCATTTATAACATACGGTCAGGTTCACCAAGGTAGTTTGCGTAAGCTAGCTTAACTTAGGTCTCAGTAGTTAAGGTAACCGGGCCGTTAGATGGCTCAACGGGGGCAATTAATGGATAAACCCTTGAATAACTAAGACAGGGTAACTAATAATAGCCTTCGCCTAAGAGAGGGAGAGCCAAGAATAGCCTTCGAATGATTCAGTTATCGAATAACTTAAATGTATTAGCGAATTAGCTAGTCTAATTTTAAGGTATTTTAAGATAGTCTGAGAAAGATAACTAGAACTTGTTTAACAGTCTTGCTTATGATATAAATAACTATAAATAACTTATATTTTGTGCTGGAAAAATTAGGGTTAGGCTTTTATTTTATTCTAGGAGTAGGTTTATCATAGGCTAGGAGTAACAAGCTTTTATGTTAGGACTAAGGTTGAAACTAGGTTGGGATTATTTTATTCTGTAATAAGCACGTAGTTTAGTAGAATAGGATGGGCAATATTGTGAGAGCTTAATAAGAGTTCATAAGATAGTTAGATAGAGAATGTAAAAGGAATAATACCTAACCTATCTTCGTCGCTTCGGGTGAACAGTAAGTTACCAAGAGTAACGAGATAGAAGTGATTGCTATTTTTTAAAGACTTGCTTAATAGAATCACTTTCTTTAGAGAGTGAACTGTGAGTAGCCTTTTTAGAATTAGTTGTTCATAGGGTAGCTCAGTCCATAAGTAGCCTAGCTAGGGTTTAAGCAGGGAAAGTTAAGTATGGTTGGAATGCCGGAACAACATAGCAGCCTAGTCCTTATTCTGAAATAGCAGATAAGCCTAGCACCCTATTCTGAAATACCAGTTAAACCTAGCCTTGATTCTGAAATAGCAGATAAGCCTAGCACCCATATTCTGAAACAGTAGGTAAGCCTAGCCCTTATTCTGAAATAGCAGATAAGCCTAGCACCCTATTCTGAAATACCAGTTAAACCTAGCCCTTATTCTGAAATAGCAGATAAGCCTAGCATCCATATTCTGAAACAGCAGGTAAGCCTAGCCCTTATCTGAAACAGCAGGTAAGCCTAGCCCTTATTCTGAAATAGCAGTTAAGCTTAGCACTGCGGTCTGGTATTTTGCTACAGACGTCAAAGCTACGATTTGAATGCAGTGTGGCGAGGCATTTTACATTCCAGTTTACCAACCAGACCTTTTTTTTTTTGAACGCATTCTGTTTCGGTTTAGAATTCCAACGTTCAAGTGAACAGTTTTAAAAACCTTAGGTGAAAGGACTGGATATTTTCCATTTAGTTAAGATTAGGTTAGGTAATATATTTGGGGAGTCGTTTGCAGTCGAATCACTGAAAGTATGTGCGGTATATATATATATATATATATATATATATATATATATATATATATATATATATATACACATAGTATTTCAATTTGTAAATAGTCATTTGCGTTGTTAGTAAAGAATTACAGTCATAATGTAAGCTTCTGTCCTCTTGACGCGAATTACAAACTTTCTGTGTACTTTATATATCGTTGCCAGGCGGGCGGTACATACAAAACTTCGGGCCAGAAATTTTCGCCACTTGGAATATTAGAATGTGTACCACTCCTGAGTACGACGGTGTGCGCTCCCTTACGTAGCGCTGCGGTAGGACCCTTGACTCACGTCGTTGTGACCCTTGGGCATTGGATTTTCACCCGTCCTCCCTCGTGCTGAAAGGGCGAGGATGTCGTGGAAGTTATTTATTACGACTTGATGAAGTACATGGGACGTGAACAACAGCATATTTCTCCAGTTTTGTGTAGTTCTTAATGTAATTTAATTAAAGAAAATGGAAAGAAATATCTTCATATATTTTTGGATATCCGAAATATAGCCATATGCTGTAGAATTTTTGCCATACTTACAATTCTAGGGAAGGCTTCATCTGTAAAACATATGGAGTCATATTTCGGAGAAAGTGTTTTTATTTCCCCCTTTTTTTTTTGCCAGGTCACGCGTATGGACTGATCTAATTACCTTAATTGGGGGTCAGAACCCTTGAGAGAGAGAGAGAGAGAGAGAGAGAGAGAGAGAGAGAGAGAGAGAGAGAGAGAGAGAGAGAGAGTTTTATGTAGTTGGTGTTCATGTTAAGTATTCGAGACATTTTACCTCACGTATCTACTCTGTCCCAGTTGGTTAACAGCGTTTTAAGAGCAAATGACAATTTTCCAGTAATGAGGTAGTTATAGTACAAAACAAGTGGGTTAAGTTTTGACACCTGACGTATGATTCGGAGGGTAAATAAGGCAGTGTGTGACTGTAGCAGTGTTTCGAGTTCATTACTTAACCTTACGTTTAAAGGAAGCTGCACAAGAAAGTCGTTTTAAGTTGCACCATGAAGCTGTGGTGGGCCAATATGTGCTCCAGAGCAACAAGGTGGTGGCGGAAATAGATGGATCCGAAGTGGAAATGTCGAGAGAGAAATGATTTCGTTTAACATACACGCGTGGCAGTGTTACCTCAGTGAATGGTGATGTCCATCATTGCCACGACGCTTGAGGGGCCGTCTGTGTCGCACACGAAATTTCCGGAAGAAAAAAAAATAAATGATCCAAGAAGTTATGGACACGAGACGTTGCCTGGCCCAATGATTTATTTGGTCTTGTATCTGGTTTAACACTGCACAAATTTTATATTCAAAGGGGGTGCGCTTGATAGATGCTTTCTCTCAAGGGAAGATTTGAACAACGAAAATAAAGAAATATTACACTTCTTCCGTAATATATATATTTTTTTTAATCGCTCTTTCGATCAATGTACTTCCTTACCAACCACAGGTCACTAACTGATTCATTAATGATTCATCCTCATTTTTGCTATTAAGATTCTTCTGTCATTCAACTATAGCAATGAAATGTACTCCCATTTTTTTTTTTTTTTTTTGAATAATCGCCTTAACATATTCAATTGATTAATGGTCGCAATCATATTAAAATGCATACAGGATTATGGGACCCTGCTTATGTTATGGTGGAGCCAGGGTTTTTCAGCACACACACACACACACACACACACACACACACACACACACACACACACACACACACACAGAGGCAGATAGACACACAGAGGCAGATAGACAGACAGACAGGCACAGACAGACAGACAGACATAAAGACAGACACAGACAGACACACACACACACACACACACACACACACACACAAACACACACACACACACACACACACACACACACACACACACACACACACAAACACACACACACACACAGGTTCTGTGTGAGATACAGGTCATCATCTTAAGGCTATATATATATATGAAGGCTGGAAATATAACACACACATCTCTCGACTCACCAGATCCAGCTCGAACTTGATGGCCATCCTGTGGAGCGGCTCCGTGATGCCCACGCCCGCCAGGTCCAGGGCGTCCATGTGCGCCGCCGTCGCCAGGTCGTACCTGCAGGCGAGTAAGACCCCCGTCAGTCCAGCAGGTCAGTACAATATGGCCGCCGGCGGTTTATGAAGGTAGGGAACCCGCGTTGTTGGCTCTTATGACTCGGCCAGATTATTCATTTTTTATTCATTTTTGTTACTGATATTGTTATTCCAGTAGTACTAGTAGTAGTAGTAGTGGTAGTGATAATGATAATGGTAATGATAATAATAATCTTATTATTATTATTATTACCATTATTATTGGTTATTATTATTATTATTATTATTATTATTATTATTATTATTATTATTATTGTTATTATTATTTTATAATTATTATTATTATTATTATTATTATTATTATTATTATTATCATTATTATTATTATTATTATTATTATTATTATTATTATTATCATTATTATTATTATTATTATCATTATTATTATTATTATCATTATTATTCTCTGCCATGGCGTACTTAAAGTTAGTCTCCCTCAAGACCCTCCTTCATCAAGTTATAACTCATGCCTAAGGAGGACGTTGTTTGGGTCAAGCAGTACGCAAAGGATGAAGAAGGACAAGTCAGTCAAGTGGGAGTACTTGATCGAGTCTCTTCATTTGCATATTAGTCGAGTAGACAGAAGTCATGAGAGAGTAACAATACATCATAAAAGATATTCAATTGACCGATTTTCTACCTTTCTGATTAGTAGATAAGCGTGATTTTCTACCTTTCTGTTCGTAGATAAGTGCGATATAAGGTGGTTTTGAAATGATTAGAAGACCCACTTTTAGAAGTGACTGGGTCAAGTCACAGGGGGTCGTGGGTTAAGTCTAGAGGCTTAATATGACTTTGGGTAATTCATTTTTAGTTACTAATAACGTTAGGGAAATTATCATAGCAGATGCGAAGGTCAGGGAAATTATCATAGATGCGAAGGTCAGGGAAATTATCGCAGTAGATGCTGTCGAGGTCAGGGAAATTATCATAGCAGATGCGAAGGTCAGGGAAATTATCGCAGTAGATGCTGTCGAGGTCAGGGAAATTATCATAGTAGACGGTATTAGGCTCAGGATTATCGTTAAAGTAGTTGCTATTAAGGTCAGGAAAATTACCATAGTCGATGAGGTCCATAGTAGTACCATAGTAGAGTACCATAGTAGATTGAGGTCAGGGATATTATCAGTAAAAAAAAAAAGTACCATTACGTAAGGTCAGGAAAATGATCATGGTAGGTGTATTACTACTCAGGTCAGGGGAAAATTATCATGAAGTTTTGAAGTGAGTTAGGGAGAGAACACGGCAGCTGGGGTGAGCCTGTGAACCTTGTGAGCGGTTGATGGGAGCACTGGAGCCACACACTCGCCAGTGGAGGGATGACGAGAGGAGAGGCAGATCAAGTGGGTGGATGAGAGAGACACGTACGAGGAACCTGTGAATAAATGTGGTCTAGCAAGGTAGAGGGGACGGGTTAGGTGGGGCGTCAGTTTGAGTAAGGGAAGAAAAGTTGGGGGTGGTTGAGGCGTTTTAGGTACCTGGGAGTTGGTGGTGGTGGTGGTGGTGGGGAGTGGGTGTGGATATGGCGGCAAATGGAACCATGGAAGAGGAAGTGAAGTGATAGGGTGAGTATGCAAGCGAAGGTTGTGGGCGTATTGAAGGTGTGGAGAGGGAGGTCATTCATCTGGGAGGGCAAGAGTGGTAATGTCTGAAGGAGTAGTAGTCCCAACAGTGTTATATGGTTGTGAGGCATGGGCTGTATAGATGAGGATGTACGGAGGAGGGTGGATGTTTTGGAAATGAAATGTTTGAAGACGATTTGTAGTGTGAGGTGGTTTGATCGAGTGAATAGTAAAAGAGTAACAGATATGTGTGGTAATTGAAAGTGCGATTGAGAGACCGGTATAGAATGAATGGGGGAGGTTGACAAAGAGGATAGAAGTGCCATAGGTAGAGGGGACAAGAAGGGGAAGACCGCACTGGAGGTGGAAGGATGGAGTTGAAAATATTTTGAGTGATCGGGGCCTGAACATGTCGGAGGATGGAGGTGAGCACGGCATTGAGTGAATTGAAAAGGTGGTATACTGGGGTTGACGTGCAGTCAACGGACTGAGCCAGGGCATGTGGAGCGGCTGGCAGAAATCATGGAAAGATTTGTGAGGCCTGGATTCGGTGCATTGCACCTGACAGCTTGATGATGGGTGTGAGCGAATGCAGCCATTCTTTGTCTGCTCTTGCTGCTACATCACTGTCGAGGGAAACAGCGGTGAAGTATGAAAAATATTATTTTTGTAATTTTGTCATGTGTGACGGGGTGGCGACGGGAATGAATAAAGGCAGCAAGTATGAATTATGTACATGTGTATATATGTATAAGTCTGTGTATGTATATATATGTATACGTTGAAATGTATAGGTATGTATATGTGCGTGTGTGGACATGTATGTATATACATATGTATGGGGGTGGGTTCGGCCATTCTTTCGTCTGTTTCCTTGCGATACCTCGCTAACGCGGGAGACAGCGACAAAGTATAATAAAAAAATAATAAAAAATATCATTATTATTATCATTATTATTATTATCATCATCATCATTACTTGGAGTTTCTCTCTAAACAAGAGAAACGAACGCAACACAATATTCACACAACCTTGGAGAGTTTCTGTTCTATCAAAGATATTACAACTGATATTGTATTCAGAAGGTGTGCGATTCTGGGTCCTGGTTCTTTAGTTATGCTGTGGACAGAGGTGGGCCACGGAAACATGAGAAGGAAGACAGTGATTCAATGGACGATGAGTACAGAGGTGATGTAGCTAAGGGCGAACTACTGCAGGGGGATGCAGGCTCAGGTAAATGATGAGGTTGTTGGGGTAGGTTGAGGAGAGGGTGGCAGGTGTGATTGCGTACCCGTGGTGCCTCAGCGGCTGCCTGGGCGGCTGCCTGGGGCCTTAGCGGCTGCCTGGGGCCTTGGCGGCAGCTTGGGGCCTTGGTGGCTGCCTGGGGCCTTGGCGGCTGCCCGGTGCCTTGGCGGCAGCCTGGGGCCTTGGAGGCTGCCTGGGGCCTTGGAGGCTGCCTAGGGCCTTGGTGGCTGCCTAGGGCCTTGGGCACTGCCTCGGCTCTGGTTTTGGCTTCAGTGATCATTGTACTGACTGGAGTAACGCCATCTCAGTTATTAACTCTAACTCTATTACCACGAGAAATGTCATTGAATCTTCTATTATCAAATACGCAGATAATCTTAATATTAGTGATGGTCTATACAAATTAGATAACTTTTGTTGATAAAATTTGTATAAAGTGATAAGTTTATGAACGCTCGTTGTCTGTCTTGGACAATCGCATGTTTACCTAATGGCGTCCCAGCTTCGTCTCTTCGATATATATCAACTGACTGTTATATTTATCTCTTGTGTCTCCCCTGATGATGTGATTATTACACGAAAGTGCACTTGGGAACTTATCGTGTTTCATTTTCCCCGTGGACTCATAGGAATATATATGTCTCCATGGTTGTTTAATTTGTTTATGGATGGGGTTGTTAGGGAGGTAAATGCAAGAGTTTTGGAAAGAGGGGCAAGTATGAAGTCTGTTGGGGATGAGAGAGCTTGGGAAGTGAGTCAGTTGTTGTTCGCTGATGATACAGCGTTGGTGGCTGATTCATGTGAGAAACTGCAGAAGCTGGTGACTGAGTTTGGTAAAGTGTGTGAAAGAAGAAAGTTAAGAGTAAATGTGAATAAGAGTAAGGTTATTAGGTACAGTAGGGTTGAGGGTCAAGTCAATTGGGAGGTGAGTTTGAATGGAGAAAAACTGGAGGAAGTAAAGTGTTTTAGATATCTGGGAGTGGATCTGGCAGCGGATGGAACCATGGAAGCGGAAGTGAATCATAGGGTGGGGGAGGGGGCGAAAATCCTGGGAGCCTTGAAGAATGTGTGGAAGTCGAGAACATTATCTCGGAAAGCAAAAATGGGTACGTTTGAAGGAATAGTGGTTCCAACAATGTTGTATGGTTGCGAGGCGTGGGCTATGGATAGAGTTGTGCGCAGGAGGGTGGATGTGCTGGAAATGAGATGTTTGAGGACAATGTGTGGTGTGAGGTGGTTTGATCGAGTAAGTAAGGTAAGGGTAAGAGAGATGTGTGGAAATAAAAAGAGCGTGGTTGAGAGAGCAGAAGAGGGTGTTTTGAAATGGTTTGGGCACATGGAGAGAATGAGTGAGGAAAGATTGAGCAAGAGGATATATGTCGGAGGTGGAGGGAACGAGGAGAAGTGGGAGACCAAATTGGAGGTGGAAAGATGGAGTGAAAAGGATTTTGTGTGATCGGGGCCTGAACATGCAGGAGGGTGAAAGGAGGGCAAGGAATAGAGTGAATTTGATCGATGTGGTATACCGGGGTTGACGTGCTGTCAGTGGATTGAATCAGGGCATGTGAAGCGTCTGGGGTAAACCATGGAAAGTTGTGTGGGGCCTGGATGTGGAAAGGGAGCAGTGGTTTCGGGCATTATTGCGTGACAGCTGGAGACTGAGTGTGAACGAATGGGGCCTTTGTTGTCTTTTCCTAGTGCTACCTCGCACACATGAGGGGGGAGGGGGATGGTATTCCATGTGTGGCGAGGTGGCGATGGGAATGAATAGGGGCAGACATTGTGAATTGTGTGCATGGGTATGTATGTATGTGTCTGTGTGTATATATATGTGTACATTGAGATGTATAGGTATGTATATTTGCGTGTGTGGGCGTGTGTGTGTGTACATTGTGTATGGGGGTGGGTTGGGACATTTCTTTCGTCTGTTTCCTTGCGCTACCTCGGAAACGCGGGAGACAGCGGCAAAAAAAAAAAAAAAAAATATATATATATATATATATATATATATATATATATATATATATATATATATATTTTCTTCTTTTTCTTTTAAACTATTCGCCATTTCCCGCGTTAGCGAGGTAGCATTAAGAACAGAGGACTGGGCCTTTGAGGGAATACCCTCAACCCACCCCCATACACATGTATATACATACGTCCACACACGCAAATATACATACCTACACAGCTTTCCATGGTTTACCCCAGACGCCCCACACGCCCCGATTCAATCCACCGACAGCACGCCAACCCCGGCACACCACATCGCTCCAGTAGCAAAAGTCGAGTTTGTTGAGAAAAAGCTGGTCAGTTCTGTGGAAATACACGAGACAGATATTACAGGATAGATTCGTAATAGATAATACCAGTCCCGTGAACACGACGATACGACCCCTGAGCACGAACGCACGGCCCTTGAGCACGACTGCACAACCCTTGAACACGACGTTACGACCTTTGGTTATTTATATGACCTGATCTGGGTAGGCGATTATACCCATGGGTTGTACCTTACATGCTCAAGGGCCCCACCTTTGTGTTTAATGGGTCGTCACCCCATCGTGGGTTATGGGGTTAATACAACGAGAGGTGTTGGAGACGGGAAAGGTGTATGGTGGTGTGAGGCAGGAGTGGTGGGTGAGGCCAGCGGTAGGAAATGCTCGTTACGAAATGGACGTCTGTTTGATATAAGCCTGTTTGATACAAGGTTATGGAAGCCTGTTTGATATATGAGGTTATTGAAGTTTGTTTGATATATGAGGTTATAGAAGCCTGTTTGATATATGAGGTTGTAGAAGCTTGTTTGATATATGAGGTTAGAGAAGACTGTTCGATATATGAGGTTATAGAAGCCTGTTTGATATATGAGGTTAGAAAAGCCTGTTTGATATATGAGGTTATTGAAGCTTGTTTGATATATGAGGTTATTGAAGCTTGTTTGATATATGAGGTTAGAGAAGCCTGTTTGATATATGACGTTATTGAAGCTTGTTTGATATATGAGGTTATAGAAGCCTGTTTGATATATGAGGTTAGAGAAGCCTGTTTGATATATGAGGTTATTGAAGTTTGTTTGATATACAAGGTTATAGAAGCCTGTTTGATATATGAGGTTATTGAAGTTAGTTTGATATATGAGGTTATAGAAGCCTGTTTGATATATGAGGTTATGGAAGTCTGTTTGACATGAGAGGTTGTGGAAGTCTGTTTATATAAGAGGTTGTGGAAACCTGTTTGATATCAAACGTTGTGGAAGTCTGTTTCGTATTAGAGGTTGTAAATGTAGAGGCAGGAGTGAAAGCTGAAGGACGGAGAGGGGTAACACACCATCAGAGACGCGTCCTGTGTTAGAAGGATAAAGGCTTCAGTACAGGTGTGAAGTACAATATAACCAACTTAGAATATAGCCAGACTCCCAGATGTATACGTCGAGGAACGGCTTATAGGATGGAGATAGATGATATATAGATTTAGGGCACGATAGATATGTAGGATATAGAAAGCTGTTATAGAAGGGGAGTGCGTATAGGATCTAGAACAGATGGAGTATGACGAGGGAAATCAGCGCTCGTTTACCCATGGCGGTTCAGCAGGGAGTAGTACTGGACGAAGCCGATGTCCAGAAGGAAGTTGCGCAGTTCCTGGCGGTCCTTCGTGGGCGTGTGGGCCGACACCTTGGGCGGGGAGCTGCGCACCTTGACCATGGAGGACGGGCGGCTCCTGACGCGGGCGATGAGGGAGTCCCTGATCCGGCGGAGCTGCGTCGAGTGCTTGCGCGAGACAGCCAGCTGCTGCAGGTTGAGGTACTGCTGAAGGAGTTCGATCTCTTCGTCGCCGCCTCCTTCACCCGTCCAGTACTGCTGGAGGGAGGAGCATCCCGCTGGCCGAGTCCCCGCCTGCTGCTGGTGCTTCCTGCCGGGGGACTCCCACCCTTGCACCACGCTTGGGGAGGAGAGCCTGGAGGATGGGGAGTCAGGGGGAACCTCTTTGTCCTGCTTCTGCTTGGGGTTTGGGGAGGAAGAAGCGGAGGCAGGCGGGGCGTGGGTGTGGGGCAGGAGGCGGCGTCTTGCCTCCTTCACCTTCCGTCGTAGAGCTTCCAGGGGCATGACCGGGGTGCTGAGGCCTCGCTGGAGACGGTACCTGGGGGAGATGAGGTCGTTAGAGTCGGGAATGAATGATAAAGGTCATTATCAATAGTCATACTCCTGCAGTGTCCTTTTCTACAGTGTACGTTAACCCGTTGGGCACAACATTATGATCCTTGTCCAGAAAGGGTTGGTCCTTGTGCACGTCGGTATAATCCTTGTGTACTGTGGTATAATCCATGTGTACTGTGGTGTATAATCCTTGTGTACTGTGGTATAATCCATGTGTACTGTGATATAATCCTTGTGTACTGCGGTATAATCCTTGTGTACTGTGGTGTATAATCCATGTGTACTGTGATATAATCCTTGTGTACTGCGGTATAATCCTTGTGTACTGTGGTATAATCCTTGAGCAAGACCATGAAGGCCTGGTAGAAGGCCGCGCCATCAGAACCAAAGGGCGTCCTGCCCTGCCCAAGAGCCCTCTACCGTTGTGTTCAAGGAGCTCCTCCACGATATACTTACAGCGAAAATTCTGATACAGAACATGGCTGACGGACGCGTCACGCTCACCGTAGTAATATATCTTCTGGTACGAGACTCGACGACAACCAAGTCCGTATCCAGGTATATAAAACATGGCAGTGAACACGAGCCGAGGCCGGTGGGATCATCCGGTGTTATATGACGCGTCTCGGAATTCCGTTTTCAGGCTTGATTTGGTCGTCAGGTTGGTTGGTCGTCGACCTTGGAGTGAGTCACGCAACCTGGGGTGCGGCGGGACTGACTGACTGACCTCCTCCCCCGGACTTGAGGCAGGTTCAGGGGGTGACAGTGGGAAGAACTGGCCACGCTCTTCACCCGCTCTACACACACACACACACACACACACCAGCTGAATCCAGGGGTGGTGCCCATTTAACGATGGACCAGCCCCGAGGGTGAGGATGAACGGCTGGGGTTGACGTGCGGGCGGATTGCCCAAGCCTAGGGCTTGAAGCCTGGCGGGCCCTGGCGTGAATAATGGTCAGGAACTCTAACCACGATACTCCGGAAACCCATATACTTATAGGTACACTGATCCTCCCTCCCTGCTTCACTGTACGTTATAGAAGGCTAGAAGGTACCACAGCTATAGCGAAAGGACTCTTGACAATTCCCGAGTGTAAAGTTCTATGTACGTGTTCCTTTAGGTCACCCGTTGGCCGCCTATTGTGAACGTGGCTTGCATTTTCAGTAGGGATACATAGCATTGAATCCTGATATACATGGTATTGAATGCTACCATTACGTACTTAAAGCTATTAAATTGATGTGATATAAAGATCTGGTATATTAAACCACTCAAGACTTCAGTGCAACATCTGGTGTATAAGTGCCAGTCCATCGATCTTGTAAATCAATATGTTCCATGTTGTAATCAATATGTTCCATGTTGTAATCAATATGTTCCATGTTGTAATCAATATGTTCCATGTTGTAATCAATGTTCCATGTTGTAATCAATATGTTCCATGTTGTAATCAATATGTTCCATGTTGTAATCAATATGTTTCATGTTGTAATCAATATGTTCCATGTTGTAATCAATATGTTCCATGTTGTAATCAGAAAAGTAATCGTTTTTGTCATATCCACTTGATGCCTCATGTGTGTGTGTGTGTGTGTGTGGACTTCTTCAATCATTATTCTTTGTTACCTTCTATCCATTTACGATCGATACAAAGTTCTGGATGAGTGACCTTGGCTACAGGATTAAGCTGTGTGTGTGTGTGTGTGTGTGTGTGTGTGTGTGAGGCAAGACACCACCGGAAGGACTAGCCCCACTGACTGTTTGGGACCCCGTCATGCTCACCGCTCTTGCATGGCTGCTGACGTCATTCGTGGTCATGCAACGTGTCGAGGCGACTCATTTTCATTCCGATGAACAAGGAGGGAAGAAAGAAAGGAAGGAAGGAGGGAAGAAGGGAGGGATAACCCACGGCTGCCGTGGACACAGGAAGAAGGTTCCTGTGATTCATACATACGAGACCTGAGGTCGGGAGTGGAAAGCTGACTTGTTTCCTTTGACATAATTCTGACCTTCTGGGGTTTTTCCTTCTGTGCGAGCCACTGAGCCTCTAACACGACCATAGGTCAAGTAGTCATATCTTAAAGCCTCATCGATTATCAGGTTGGGTTAACTGGTTCATTGGCCCGCTATTCCAGTGGATGAATCCTTGCCAAACGCAGCCGATGGTCGGCTCATTTGTGTATCGTGTGTGTGTGTGTGTGTGTGTGTGTGTGTGTGTGTGTGTGTATCGTGTGTGTGGGGGGGCTGGGTCTTCGGCTTCTGTTGCCAACGTTAGTTAAGATTTTCACACAAGTAGGTACTTTGTAGTGAAGTACTATATCAGCATTATATATATATATATATATATATATATATATATATATATATATATATATATATATATATATATATTCATTTATTTTGCTTTGTCGCTGTCTCTCGCGTTAGCGAGGTAGCGCAAGGAAAAAAACGAAAGAATGGCCCAACCCACCCACATACACATGTATATATATATATACACGTCCACACACGCAAATATACATACCTATACATCTCAACGTATACATATATATACACACATAGACATATACATATATACACATGTACATAATTCATCTTGTCTGCCTTTATTCATTCCCATCGCCACCTCGCCACACATGAAATAACAACCCCTTCCCCGCTCATGTATATATATATATATACACATGTATATATATATATACACGTCCACACACGCAAATATACATACTTATACATCTCAACGTATACATATATATACACACATAGACATATACATATATACACATGTACATAATTCATCTTGTCTGCCTTTATTCATTCCCATCGCCACCTCGCCACACATGAAATAACAACCCCTTCCCCGCTCATGTGCGCGAGGTAGCGCTAAGAAAAGACAACAAAGGTCACATTCGTTCACAGTCAGTCTCTAGCTGTCATGTAATAATGCACCGAAACCAGCGTTAAGAACAGGGGACTGAGCCTTAGAGGAAATATCCTCACTTGGCCCCCTTCTCTGTTACTTCTTTTAGAAAATAAAACATGGGAGTGGAGGATTTCCAGCCCCCCGCTCCCTCCCCTTTTAGTCGCCTTTTACGACACACAGGGAATACTTTAGAAGTATTCTTTCTCCCCTATCTCCAGGGATGATATATATATATATATATATATATATATATATATATATATATATATATATATATATATATATATATATATTTATTTTATTTATTTATTTTATTTTGCTTTGTCGCTGTCTCCCGCGTTTGCGAGGTAGCGCATATATATATATATATATATATATATATATATATATATATATATATATATATATATATATATATATAATTAAATACGACAGCATATTTACAGTTATTAATCTTCTTATGTTCTCTAATTGTCTCAGTATTATTCTACCGTTCGGTTGTGCTCACACACCAGTTGTCCAAAGTTATCCTTTTATTTCCATCAAGCTTTCGCCTTCACAGAGGCATGAGATCCCCAGATTTACTGCAGATGTATAGACGACATAACCGACTCCAAGAAACTTCAGGCTGGAGATTGACAGCGGAGTCGAATACTGATGGATGGTAAGATTCCTTTCTTGGATGTAATGGTGAGTGACACAACAGGATCTTTCGTCACCGACTCTCACAGAAAACCCACCAACCAAGGTAAATGTAGAACTGGGATGAGTAAATGTGCTCAGAATAATAAGATTAGTGTCATGCGTACATACGTGAGGAGAGCGATCAAGGTGTGCTCAACCTGGCAGCTTCTACACCAAGAACTTCGATTATGTCCGGCAAATGTTAATTAACAGTGGATATTCAAATACTGATTCTGATACCGCTGTGAACAACATGTTAGAACAACATCTCGTGGCAGACAGGCAACATCAACGTGACAGCATCAACGTTTACTACAGGAACACATTGACGACAACATATCCAAAGGACGAGAAGGTCGTGCTAGATATTGTGGCCAGAAACTCCAAAGCGATGGATGAAAACAAGGATGTCAGTTTGATAATATACCACAGCAATCCGGAAACATGTTCGCTCGTCATGAACAACAATATGTTTGGTCGCTCTTGAAGTTTGAATCGTACCGATGTGGTATATGAGTACCGATGGTGTATGAGTACCGATGGTGTATGAGTACCGATGGTGTATGATTACCGATGGTGTATGAGTACTGATGGTGTATGAGTACTGATGGTGTATGAGTACCGATGGTGTATGAGTACTGATGGTGTATGAGTACTGATGGTGTATGAGTACTGATGGTGTATGAGTACCGATGGTGTATGAGTACTGATGGTGTATGAGTACCGATGGTGTATGAGTACTGATGGTGTATGAGTATCGATGGTGTATGAGTACTGATGGTGTATGAGTACTGATGGTGTATGAGTACTGATGGTGTATGAGTACCGATGGTGTATGAGTACTGATGGTGTATGAGTACCGATGGTGTATGAGTACTGATGGTGTATGAGTACCGATGGTGTATGAGTACCGATGGTGTATGAGTACCGATGGTGACTGTCACCCTCACCACATCAGCTACATTGGACATGCATCCTGCACCCTGAGCCGCCGCCTCTCGCTCCTCTCACAAGAACGTGGAATGGAACATGAACCAAAACATGGAACGAGACTAACGAGGGAGATTATATTGAATAACACCAAAAACCATTACAAGATGCAGTGATCGGAGGAGACATACAGATATTACAAGCCACTCACATTAGAGAGAAAACATCTGTCGTCAACGTCCAGACGAACATGACCACCGTCATACAGCTCTTTGATGGCCAGCCAATATGACGTAGACCTAATGCCGTTTTAGGACTGATGGGACGCGCCACTGACCCGCCATAAGCTACTGAGTCCGCTGTTGCTGGACAGCAGGAACGTGGTCGTGGGTTACGAAGGTCTGAATCAGACAAGCTCAACCAGACCTCGCCTCCACATCCGGACAGTGATGGGGTCTGGCTTGGCCCAACGTAATGTATATAGTGACGGACTGTCTATATTCCTATCTCCTATAATATTGTTCTGTGTTTTTACACAACTGTAAGTTTTTCTGTATTTCTATTTCCATATATTGAACGTAGATTGTAACATGATATTGTTCATTTTTTCGCTTTTAGTGTTTTCCCTTACTTTTATATGCAAAGTGCTGTGTTTTTTTTTATTATTTTTTTTATATGCTGTTTGCGTTTTACATGTCATACCCAAGTTCTTGTAACGCAGTGTTTTTCTCTCTTTTTATAGATTCCTGATGATGCCTCTGTGAAGGCGAAAGCTTGATTGAAATAAATGGATAACTATGGACAACTGGCATTTGAGCACCCACCTCATGGTGGAATAATACTTAGAAAATTAGAGCATAAGAAGATTAATAACTCTAAATAGTTGCCGTATTAAATTTTGTGCATATATATATATATATATATATATATATATATATATATATATATATATATATATATACCTATGAGGCCACGGGGAAAATGAAACACGAAAAGTTCCCAAGTGCACTTTCGTGCAATAATCACATCATCAGGGGAGACACAAGAGAGAAATATAACAGTCAGTTGATATACAGTGAAAAGACGAAGCTAGGACGCCATTTGGTAAACATGTGATATATATATATATATATATATATATATATATATATATTATTGTGTGCTACAATTTGTTTAGACGATTGTACAGACTTCAGACTACTGATACATGATATGCATTTCCTCTAACCATTACAGACGAAATGCTGCCAGAATTGTGTCGACTGGGCCAGAGTTACCAAGTGGAATACCATAAGCCTTCAGTAAGAGATGCTGCCAGAATTGTGTCGACTAGACTGCGGCCAGAGTTACCACGTGGAATACCATAAGCCTTCAGTAAGGTTAGTGACTGTTTTCATGTCCAGTCTGTCAGTTAGTGACTATTTTCATATCCAGTGTCAGTAATTGGATGTTTTCATGTCCAGTTTGTCTGTTAGTGACTATTTTCATGTCCAGTCTGTCAATTAGTGACCGTTTTCATCTACAGTCTGTCAGTTAGTGACTATTTTCATATCCAGTCTGTCACACTTTATTGTAATTCACCGTCAGGTCTTGAAATCATTGTTCTCTGGGGTTTTTAAAAGCACATGTTAAGACATCTGGACGAATGGCTTGATTCATTGATGGATACGGTGTCTGTCTCGTGATTTGAGTCGTTAGGTCGTATTAGCTGATAAGATAGATGAATTCTGATGAAACAAAGGTTTATATATATATTTTGGGTACGATATGTACAGTGTATTCAATTTCGTCAAGTATAACATTGTGGTATGAAGGCATTTCTCCAGTCTTGCCTCAGAGGTAATGCTTGGATACACGTTTTCCTTCTCTTCCTGCATGTATTGTTTGTTTTTCAAACTACACATCATTAAAATCTAGACTTCCAGTTTTCCAAACACCGTACCTGGCTGACTGTGCAAAACACCTAGATATGATAAACCCTGAGGGCTCGACGGTACGACCTTAAAGAATTGGTTTAGGGTGACCCTCTCTTACCCAAGGGTCGTTCGTCCTACTCAAGGGTCATAACGTAGTGCTAAGTGCTCAAGAAGGTTAAAGGTGGTATTAGGTATATGAAGCGCAAGATATGACAAATCTATTCAAAAAAAGGAATCACTCACAGTTGGAGATGTTGAGGAATTGCACAAAAAATTTACCAAAATCCGCGAGACATGAGAATCAGAGGTGGGTCACATAGTATACCATGTACGGGAAGACCTGTATTGAGGTTTGAAAAGGAGGGGGAATGGGGTTCTAAATGTCTGAGACAGTGAATCAGAAAGAGTTTCAAAAGCTTTTAGAGATAGTAGAGGTGAGGTCGATGAGATGAGTTAGAGGGATTAGAATGGAATCTATTTTAGAGGATATGATGCACCCAGCTCTCCTTCCAAGATGAAAGGATGGTTTAGATTTTAAGAGAGAGAGAGAGAGAGAGAGAGAGAGAGAGAGAGAGAGAGAGAGAGAGAGAGAGAGAGAGAGAGAGAGACGGACGGAATGGACGAGAAAGGATCGGAGCAGCCTCAAAGGCACACTGCTCTAGGACCCGATGAAGCATGCCATTTGGACAGACAAGGGAAAGGCCTCGACTCCACTGGGATCATCGCAAGCAGAGCCTAGCCAATCCTTATGGCCTACATAGACCTCATTTCCCTAGAGTATTTTAGCACATGGATTTGAAGAAAAGCATTGCTTCGTCGCAGGAGGTTAAGATGTCGAAGAATTATAGACATCTGGAGGAGGAAAAAAAGAAAACCACGAAACAATGAAACAAATTTATAAGAATGAAAAAATAAATCCTGGAGGTAACTACATCACTGGAAGACTCGTAAGCCACGAGACGAGACACGAGTGTTCTTGCGCTACAGCAAACGCAGACGTCGTCGCCTTTAGAGCGAAAGAGACTCGGTTAAATCATTTTTTTATTGCTAGAATCAACGGATATGAAATATAGAAATGTGAAATTTGCTATTTGTATGCGCGGTATGAGGCCTCTCGTCATGTACCGATCGTAATACGTTATCGCCAGCCTTACGGTGAGAGAGGGAGGTGGAGTCCCGATTCACCGATGGTATCGGGCATGCCTGCTGGGTCCTACCCTGGTGGCTCGTGCTGGTATCGGCAGTCGTCCGACCCTCTCCAAGCTGGCACCTTCCCTATCACCCACTTCCCCTAACAAGCTATCGCCCGCCTCCAACACCGCCTCCCAATCACTTCCCACCTGCGCTCCACCACCACTACCACCACCCTCCATCAGTTCTCACCCTGCAACACTACCTTCGTCACTGCCATCTTCTTTACGTCTCCATCTTTGTATACAGACCAGGAGTTTATGTTGCTGTTACCATCCCAGCCGATCACTTCAATATAGTGAACTCCTAAGCGATCAGTTCTTCTTTTGTATGTCTTTCTCCTCTATTACCATTACCCCATCACCACCATCACCACGACGCTGACCTACCATGCATAGCACTGTCGCATTACCAGACCCATTAGCCAGCCTCGAGTCCACCTTCTCCACCGTTCCACATCATGTCACACCACCAGCCATGGAGCCCGTCCACCATCACCTTCCCCTCAACATAAAAACCGCCACGACCAACCACATGCCACCAGTAAATTGCCGGGGCAAGAGAAAAGGGACGTCTATGGAAGGTATCTACAAGGCTAGGAATGCGAGTGAATGGGAGGCGTACAAGAGAATGCGGCGGTAATTTTGAGGAATGAGCGCATGTGACTGGGAGGTGTACAAGAGGAAGCGGTGGTATTTCCGAGGGATGAGTGCAAGTGATTTGGAGACGTACGAAAGGAAGCGCCGGTATTTGCAAGGAAGAGTGCAAGCGATTGGGAGGTGTACAAGAGGAAGCGGCAGGGGGTCAAGAAGAAGGCGCAGAGGCTCAAAAAGCAGCAGGACCCACCTGCTGCCGCGTCCCACTAGAGACAGCAGCCGGTTTTGGAGCTTGGCCAAGAGGGACGCGTCCTCGAAGCAGGCGGCGACGGAGGCAGGCAAGTCGGCCTCACTTCGACACCCCACGCCCCAGATGCCACTCCGAGTCTTCCCTCCTCTTCCTTCCTCTTCCTCCTCTCCTCCTCCTTCTTCCTCAGGAATACCCTTTAAGCATCTCTCTTCCTTCTTCTCTCCGTCTTCTTCGTCCTGATCCACTGGCTGAAGAATAAGACAGTATTGAGTTACCTTGTAGATGAGGCCCGTGACGACGCATCTTGATTATGTCATGTACAAACCCTTCGAGCATGGCGGTACGACCCCTTGTGTAAGACGTTACGACCCTTGAGCACGACGGTACGACACGTAGGGTATGACGACCTGGCCATTATATTGACCTGAAAGATTATATCAAAGACCAAGCCATCACGTACAGAGGGTCGCTCCGTCGTGCTCAGTGGGTTGAACTGTCTTGCCTCAAGGGGTCGCACCGTCGTGCCTCAAGGTATCACACTACGGTCCTCTTGGGGGACAATAGTTGCAACCAATTAGAAATTCAATTTTTTTTTCTTTAAGTGATAGAAATACTAAAGTGTCAAATGTGATCATTGTTTCGTATAGTATGTGATCGTAAATGTGCTCCCACTGGATGACATCCTACCCTTCAAACGAACATATTTACGAGTATAGTTGACGAGGACCTTCCTAGAGACATTGGTCCCATCAGCTTGAGGGCGACCCCCAAAGACCTTTGGGTAGGGTCACCCTGCCTCAGGTCACGCCGTCATACCCAGGGTCTCGTACCGTCGTCGTGCTCAAGGTTCGCCACACTGTTGTGGTCTGGGGTCGTACCACAGTGCTCAAGGATTGGTAACGACGCGCTGGAGTCATGGCGTCGTAAGAACACACACACACACACACACACACACACACACGTAAACCTGATCCTCATGGTTAGTTCATGGCCTTTGCATTGTCAGCTATGACGTCTTTACGACTGGGGATCCAAGCTGTGCCCCTTGCAGAATGCCTCCTATTTCGTATATATATATGTGTGTGTGTGTGTGTGTGTGTGTGTGTAGTCTATGATACAGTGGGGATGAGCGGGATTCAGAGGGTTCATGGCTTGTTCATGACAGTAAAGTATCCGGTACTGGTCCATCTAGAGCCCCTAGACCCATCGTGGTCTCATCATGGTTACTCATGGACTCCTGACGGTCATGGAAGTTTAATAAGAAAACCTTTTTGGCCAACCAGGGAACATCATCCAGCGAGTGGGTCGCTCTCTGTATAAGGCACTTCTTCTTTTATGGCCCCCACACCACTTGACCCGGGCTGCAACACAGGCGCATGGCTTCTCCATGACTGTGACGCATGGCCTCCGCATGACTGTCTGTGATGCATGGTCCTTTCATAGCCATGAGGCGTAGCCTCATCATAACAGTCTATGACGCTTGGTCCTTTTTATAGCCATGAGGCATAGCGCCTTCATGACGGTATGCGACGCATAGCCTCGTCGTAGCTATGACGCATGGCCTCCTTATCCCGGTCTGTGACGCATAACTTCCTCATGAATACCCATGGACCGTGTGGTCATTTCATGACTTCATGGGCCGTGTTAGTAAACATTCCGACGGTGTTATATGAATTACGGAGCCCATGGCTGTTGATGATCAGTCTATGGCTTTTTTTTTAGAACGCACTTATTGCCTCATGACCATGAGGAAACCTTAATGCCATGAGGGTACACTCTCTCTCTCTCTCTCTCTCTCTCTCTCTCTCTCTCTCTCTCTCTCTCTCTCT
This sequence comes from Panulirus ornatus, assembly GCF_036320965.1. Lineage (NCBI taxonomy): Eukaryota > Metazoa > Arthropoda > Malacostraca > Decapoda > Palinuridae > Panulirus > Panulirus ornatus. Next base: position 1,971,934 of record NC_092248.1, on the reverse strand, counting down.
CTCTCTCTCTCTCTGGCACGTCATTGTGAGGACGGGAGGGTGCAGGTGACCACGGCCCCCCGAGACGCCATGGACGTGTACAGGTAAATGTTTCAGGTGGCGATCAAAGGTGGGGGGGGGGGGGGAGCAACGCGCGCGCGCACGTGTGTGTGTGTGTGTGTGTGTGTGTGGCCCCCCTCCCCTGCCATGGAAGCTCATGGACTCTTCATGGTAGACGGACGGGGGCTAATGGCGCGGTCACGGTGGGGTTGGGGAAAGGAACGTGTCTGCTTTTGTACTCTTTGTGGGCTGTCCTTCACACACACACACACACACACACACACACACACACACACACACACACTGTGTACATAAACGGAGATGTGGCATAGTGAAAGAAGGCTTAATTATAACGTAATTTAGTGGACTCAGACTACAGGAATCTATGTATGAATGGGACAAGGGCATCTGCCATTGTGCTCTGTCCCTGATAACAATACCACGTTTTTTGGGGAATAGCTTAAAGGACACCTGTGGTTCTCTCTCTCTCTCTCTCTCTCTCTCTCTCTCTCTCTCTCTCTCTCTCTCTCTCTCTCTCTCTCTCTCTCTCTCTCTCTCTCTCCCTCCCTCCCTCTCTCTCTCTCTCTCTCTCTCTCTCTCTCTCTCTCTCTCTCTCTCTCTCTCTCTGCAGAAATTGGTGACTGAATTTCGCAAAGTGTGTGAAAGAAGAAATCTGAGGGTAAATGTGAATAAGAGCAAGGTTATTAGGTACAGTACGGTTGAGGGACAAGTCAATTGGGAGGTAAGTTTGAATGGAGAAAAACTGGAGGAAGTGAAGTGTTTTAGATATCTGGGAGTGGATTTGGCAGCGGATGGAACCATGGAAGCGGAAGTGAGTCACATGGTAGGAGTGGGGGCGAAAGTTCTGGGAGCGTTGAAGAATGGTTGGAAGGCGAGAGCGTTATCTCGGAAAGCAAAAATGGGTATGTTTTAAGGAATAGTGGTTCTCTCTCTCTCTCTCTCTCTCTCTCTCTCTCTCTCTCTCTCTCTCTCTCTCTCTCTCTCTCTCTCTCTCTCTCTCTTTGCAGAAATTGGTGACTGAATTTCGCAAAGTGTGTGAAAGAAGAAATCTGAGGGTAAATGTGAATAAGAGCAAGGTTATTAGGTACAGTACGGTTGAGGGACAAGTCA